>NC_135714.1:162662229-162772522 GCF_964656455.1 Halichoerus grypus | reverse complement strand
GTGTTAAAACTAAACAATAAACTATCTGAAATAACAAACAGAAGTAATCAAAATATAATCAGACACTAGCTGTACTAATGGGCATTTGATGAAGGATATGAAGCTGAGAAGTGTGCCCAGAAGAGGTGGTCCAGTTCCCCGCAGGTCCTGGGAACCTAGGAGGGGAAATGTGTCCTCAGGGGCTATGATGCTTGGAGGTGTGGGTGGGAGCTTTGGAGATGCACACACCTGGTAGGACTGGGGGAGGGGGTGGAAGGGGAACAAACAGAGAGGGAAAGTCAAGTTCCTGGAAGATCTTTGGCCAATTTCTTGGGAAGCTGTTTTGATGGAGTTCAGGAGGTAGAATGAGCACAGATTGAAACTCAGAAGCTGGTGATGACCTGGAGACAGACATAAAGAAACCCTATATCTGAAGACATGAAAGAGAAAATGCAGTTAAACCAGAAGGAAAAGGAAAGGAGTATGAAAGACATCTCCCTCAAATAAGATAAAAGCACTGATAGTTATAGATCCTTCGAGGGTATAGTCAATGTTCTAAATGCCGATATCACCAAAGCCTTGTGGCTAGATAGTTACTATCCCTGCTTTAGATGAGGACACAGAGCACACAGGTTAAGAAACTTGCTCTTGGGCAAGGCTGCAATCTGTATTTGAACTAGAAGGGCTGATTGCATGCCCATGCTCCTGCCCTCTCTTGTACCTTGAGCAGCTGGTTGACAATGTTTCAGAGAAAATGACAGTGGACATTAGACAGGAGGCCCAGGAGACGCACAGCCAGTATCCCAGGCAGGGCCTTGGAGAGAACCCTGCCCTCCTCACAGGACAGTAAGGAATGCTCTCCTTCAAGAAGTGGAGCCTGTCAGCCAGGTTTCACTGTGGTCCTCTGAGCCTCCTTTTGTCAAACTACTTAAAGATGAGGAAGTCCTGATGGACTACACAGTTGGACAATTTGGCTTTACCCAGCTTTAAAGATAGTTCTAATGAATTTCCCTCAGTTCAGATACCCGAGTCCAGGAACTTGAATCTGAGTCATGTTATCCTTAGTCCAATCTTGGAGGAATAGGCACCACAATGCATGGGGTGGGGCAGGGACCTAGGGGTCCACACGCTCTCTGTGTGGACTTTCAACCATTCCTCTTATTTTCACCATCTCCTCTCACCATAGCTTCCTGGGTGCCTGGAACCTCTCAGGAATCTATAGGCAAATTGTGGCCCATCTTCTTGGTATTCTTCTCTCTGCAGGCTTGATGTTGTAAGATAAATTGTTTGCCATGTCTCCAGCATCTCCTTTTAATGGCTTTATTGAGGTATAATTGACATATAGTAAACAACACATGTTTATAGTGTACTCTTTGATAAGTTTTGACAAATGTATATACCTGTGAAACCATCACCAAACTGAAGATAGTGACCATGCCTATTACCTCCAAAACCTTCCTCATGTCCGTGGTAAGCTACCCTCCTATCTCTGTCTATACACACTTGCCCAGACAACCATTCATCTGCTTTCCCTCACTCTAGATTTGTTGGCATTTTCTAGATTTTAAGTAAATGGAATCATACAGCAAATACTTTTTTGTCAGCTTCTTTCACTCGTATATTACTTTAACAATGCAACTATTTTAGTTTTAGAAAACAATTTACAATTTAAAAAAGCAAACACTATATCCATTTGATTGTTAAGAAATTTTATATCTCCAGTACAACTGTGTCTGCCTCAAATGGACAGTCCTTAGTTTTTGCATGATTGCTACTGGTTGAAAACAGCATAATGCTTTGAGATTCACCATGTAGTTGCATTTATTGATAATGCAAACCCTTTTATTGTTGAGGGGTATCCACTACATGGACGTACCACCTAGTCAAAGCATCCAGGCCCCAATCCAACCATGTCTAGAAATAGACACTAATGCATATCTACAATGCCCTGACATGCTCATTTTTAAAATTTGTATTTGGCAAATGATAAGCTTACAAATACATTGTTTTACATGATTTTAAAATATTTAAATACCTTAAATGGTATTGTTCTCTTACTACTAAAAATAAATTATTCTGAACAGTTTCCCCTCACCATTTTTTCAAAGCCTGAATGTTTTGTTTGGCTGATTGACATGGTTTCTTGCTGGAGGCAAAACATCACTGGACTATGCACTTGTCTTCCCTTGTCTCCCCCCCCAAATTTTGCCCATTGCCAGGCTAATTATACAAACAATAGAGTGTTGTCTTTTAAAAAAATACTATTAAAGAATTTATTTTTAGTGCAGGTTTAGGTTCACAGAAAAATTAAGAGGAAGTTATAGAGAGTTTCTTTACACTCCTTGCCCTGACACATGCATAGCCTCTCCTATTAATCAACATCCTTTCCAGAAAGTTATGTTTGTTAAAAACTGAGCCTATGCTGACACATCATCATCACCCAAAGTCCATAGTTTACAGTGGGGTTCACTCTTGGTGTTTACATTCTATGGGTTTGGACAGATGTATAATGAATGACATGTATCCATCATTATTATGTCACACAGAGTTTTTCACTGCCTTAATAATCCTCTATGCTCTGCCTACTCATCCCTCTCTCCACCCAACCCCTGGCAATCACTGATTTTTTACTTTCTCTATAGTGTTGCCTTTTCTAGATGTCATATAGTTGAAATACAGGATGTGGCCTTTTCAGATTGGCTTCTCTCACTTAGTAATATACATTTAAGTTTCCTCCATATCTTTTCATGGCTTGATAGCTCATTTCTTTTTAGCACTAAATACTACTCCATTGTCTGGATGTACCACACTTTATTTATCCATTCACCTACTGAAGGGCATCTTGGTTGCTTTCAAGTGTTGACAATTATAAAATAAAGCTGCTATAAACATCCATGTGCAAGTGTTTGTGTGGACATAACTCCTTTGGGTAAATACCAAGGAGTGCAATTGCTGGAATGTTTAAGAGTATGTTTGGTTTTGTAAGGAATCACTAACCTGTCTTCCAAAGTGGCTGTACCATTTTGTATTCCCACCAGCAATGAGTGACAGTTCCTGTTGTTCCACATCCTTGTCAACATTTGGTGTTTTCAGGTGTCCAGATTTTGGCCATTCTAGTAGGTGTGTAGTTGTGTCTCACTGTTGTTTAAGTTTGCATATCCTTGAGCTTTTTGATTATCTGTGTATTTTCTTTTATGAGATGTCTGTTAAGTACTTTGGCCAATTTAAAAAATCAAGTTCTTTGTTCTCTTATTGTTGAGTTTAACATGTCATTTTTACCAGAAACTGTTTATTAGTGGGAGGAAGGCCTAGCCAAAGTTCCTGATTCACCATCAGAAAAGTCGAATGTCAGAGCTAGAATGACTCGAGAGACTAGTAAGCCCCTGATTTGAGCTAATTTATGCCCCCCGCCCAATTTATAGGTTGAAGACCCAACCCCTACCAGTACCTTGGAGTGTGACTGTATTTAGAATTTAACTAGGTAATTAAGTTAAGATGAGGTTGTTAAGCTGGGTCCTAATCCATTATGGCTGGTGTCCTTATAGGAAGAGGAGATTAGGATACAGACACACACAAAGGGAAGACCATGTGAGGACACAGGGAGAAGACAGCCATCTATAAGCCAAGAAGAAAAGCCTCAGAAGAAACCAATCTTGACCTTGGACTTCCGTGCTCCAGAACTATGAGAAGATAAATTTCTGTTGTTTAAGGCACCCAATCTGTGGTACTTTGTTATGGCAGCCCTGGCAAACCAATACAGTCTCTTACCTACCATTCTATTAAACAAGCATTTACTGATTGCTCACTATATAACACACTGGACAGGGATATATTAGGAGGGAAAGACAAGGTTTCCATCCTTTAGGAACTTATGACCTAGTTGTGTTATTTTGTATATAAAGAAACTAAGCTTGAGATAACAACATTGTCTGCTTCCTCTTAATTCCTTTGGTTCCCTCCCCCTGACATCACAGGCTGAGCCCATTTGTGGACTTGGAGGACCCTGTGATGTAGTGAAAAAGTGCCTTGAAGTAAGGGCCAGAAAAGTGAAGGTCTAATTTAGATTCTGTCCTTATTAGTTGGTAGCCTCTAGTTTTATACATGCCTTTGTGAAATGAGCATGAGGATCCCTACCCAGCCTCCTCCATGGTGGCCATGCAGACCAAAGGAGATAATGTAGGCAAATCACCAAGCAGAAAACAATTACTGGGAGGCCTAAGTGGCAGCCTCCTGGACCTTGCACTTGTCCCCAAAGCAGACCCTTACTATCTGGCCTCCATTGAGAGCTGCTGCTCCGTGTGCTAATGACATGGGCCCACATAGCCCCCTGCAATTACTTTCAGCAAATCCAGGGGCAGAAGTCCCCCGTTCCAGAGACAGCTTTGGCTTCTGTGGCATTTTAAATATATGGTATGTGTCCAGTCTGCCACTGAGGAAGTGCACCCAGATGTGCACATGTATACCTGCCCATTATCTTTAGTCACCCCTGTGATGGCTAATTCTAGTGCTAGTATGTGTCAACCTGGCAAGGCCAGTAGTACCTAGACAGTTGGTCAATAAACAGTCTAGATGTTACTGTGAAGATAGTTTTTAGATAAGATTAACACTTAAATCAGTAGACTTTGAATAAAACATATTACCCTCCACGGTGTGGAAGACCTCATTCAGTCAAAAACCTTAAGAAAAAACAGACTGAGGTTCTCCCAGGAAGAGGGAATTCTGCCTCCAGATTGATTTTGGACTCAGGCTGCAACATCAAGGTTTTCCTAGGTTTCTAGCCTACTGTCCTACCCCATGGATTTTAGACTTGCCAGCCCTGACAATTACATATACCATTTTTGAAATACAGGCAAATCTGTATTTAAGAGAGATCGCAGGTTCATTTCCAGACCACCACAATAAAGTAAGTATCACAATAAAGCCAGTAAAATTAATTCTTTGGTTTCCCAGTGCATATAAAAGTTATGTTTAGACTATACTGTAGTGTGTAAAGTGTGCAATAGCATGTCTAAAAAAAGAATTACAGACTTTAATTAAAAATATTTTATTGCTAAAAAATGCTAACCATCATCTGAGCTTTCAGCAAATAATAATCTTTTGGTGCTGGAGGGTCTAGCCTTGGTGTTAGATGGCTGCTTGATGATAAAATGATAAGGGTGGTTGCTGAAAGTTGGGGTGGCTCTGGCAATTTCTTAAAATAAAAACAATGATGAAATTTGACACACTGACTGAATCATTGAGTCTTCCTTTCATGAATGATTTCTCTGTAGCATGTTTGATGGCATTTTATGCACAGTAGAAATTCAAAATTGGAGTCAAGCCTCTCAAACTCTGCTACTGCTTTATCAAATAAATTTATGTAATGTTCTAAGTCTTTTGTTGTCAACAATCTTCACAGCATCTTCACCAGGAGTAGATTCCATCTCAAAAGCAAACAACAAACAAACAAACAAAAAAACCAATTTTCTTTGCTCATCCATAAGCAGCAACTCCTCATCCATTCAAATTTGATCATGAGATTGCAGCAATTTAGTCACATCTTCAGGCTCCACTTCCAGTTCTATTCTTTTTCTATTTCCACCACACCTGCAGTTACTTCCACTATAGTCTTGAACCTTCAATTTGTAAAAAACACAATTATCTGGCAAGTACAATAAAACAAAGCACAATAAAATGAGGTATGTTTGTATATATACATACACATATCCTATTAGTTTTGTTTCTCTAGACTACTCTATTATACCCCCTGTATAGGTCAGCTTGGGCTGCTATAACAAAAAGCCATGGAATGGGTGGTTTAAATAACAGGCTTTTATTTCTCACTGTGCTGGAGGCTGGGAATTCTAAGGTCAAATTCCTGCAGATTCTGTCCCAGTAAGGGCTCTCTTTTTGGCTTGTAGATGGCTGCCTTTTCACTGTGTCCTCACATGGTGGAAAGAGAGAACTCTGATCTCTCTTCCCCTTACACGGACACTAATTCCATAATGGGGGCTCCACCCTCATGACCTAATTCAGACCTGATTATCTCCCAAAAGCCCCACCTCTAAATCTCTCAATCCCCATCACATTGGGGGTATGGCTTCAACATATGAATTTTAGGGGATCACAAACACTCACTCTATAACACTCCTCTATCCCCATCCTCAAATACCTTGCATTTATTGAGTGCTTACTATGATTACTAGACATTGTTCTAAGCACTTTATAAGTATTAACCCATTCAGTTTTCATAGTAGCAACATGAAGTAAATATTGCCCATGTTTTATAGTTGACAGTGCTAAGGCACAAAAAAATTAGGGGATTTGTTCAACATCATGCAGCTAGTGAGTACCTCTGGAGTCTGCTTTCTTGACCTCTGTGCTGTCCTGACTCTCGGTTGCAAACCCACATACCTGGACATAAAACGAACGCTCACACCTGCCCAAATAGCAGAGGCCACATAGTCTCTCAGGAGAGTGCACCAGTGATCTCAGCCACAGGGACACATGCACACTACTGGGATGTTGAGACATTCCTACTCAAGTTATATCAACTGAGATCTGGCCGCTGCTGCTGTACTCCTGTTCCTATCCTGGCTCATGATGGCTGGGATGGTCCCTTGCATGGATGCTGGCATTCAGGGGCTCAGGATGGATAATTTAGGTGGATGGCCTGACAGGACACTGCAAAAGCAAACCAAGGCAGGGCCTCCCATTTGGCCTTCCAGGGGTGAAACTGGTAGACATTTATATCATCTGAAAGAAATGAGGAGCTTCTGGGTTTTATATGTTTGTTTACATCTTTGTCTCCCCTGTTTCCCAAATCCCGCTGAAATAACAGCAGAGATATAAAAAGGAAATCAATCCATGATTGTGCTGAAAACAGCAGGGGTGGTCCTCTGTGCCCAGAAATTTTGATGAATCTCTAAAAGACAGGAAGTAGATGGGAACATATGGAAGGGTAAACTGTAGAACAAGCTACATCTTAGAACATGCTTAGGAAATGTGTGGCAGGTTACCCTTAAATACTGCTTGAAAAATAGACCATGTACAATATTGCTTTCATGATGATCCTGAAAAATATAAAAAATAATATATTTCCTCACTTTCAATCTGCTAGGAACGGTCCCCAATGACACTGTGACATTCTTTCTCAAGGTATATTAACCCAGATCTGGGCTGTTATTATCATGTTCCTGGTCCTGGGAATAGACACTTTTAATCTAGGGTTCAGGGACTTGCTAGAGGCCCACGGATAGTCCTAGAAAGGTCAGGAACCTTCTGAAGTCATGTGCAAACATTATTGCTTCCTTGGGCATTTTTCCAGGCCCTTAGGTTCATCACTTTGGGTAAATTGCAAAAAACTCCATGAACCAAGCCTTTAGTGCACTTAGAGTTTTATGATGACTTTCCGAGTTTCCCAAGGCTAGTTGGTGGCTAAGTGGCTCCTCTTGGCTCTTAGTCATCAGTACTTTCTGTCCTTCTACCAAAATTGTGCTTTTCAAAATGTTTCTGTGTATATTGTCCTATTTAAGTCTCATTATAGCCCACAGAGAAGGAAAGAACATGTATTGTTATTCTTACTTGAGAAATGACGAATCTCAGACTCAGTGAGGTTAAAGGGTTTATCCAAAATCACATAGTAAGACAGTGGTAGAGCTGTTATAGGGCCACAGGTCTCAAGGCTCCAGGTCAGTGCTCTTTGTTGCTTTCTTAGTATCCTTACAAATGAGAGAATCGCTTCTGTTTCCTTAATGCACCAAATACAGACAAGTAGGAGTATGTTCAGACTCCCCTAAAAACCTGGTTCAGCACCCAGGGTGTAATCTTAAAATAAGTCCTCTTCAGAGCCCAAATCCTTCACATATGCTTTCCCTCAAATAAGAACTATCATTACAAAGGGAGTGGCAGAGGCAAAGAAAATTCCAGTCCCTTTTAAAATCCCTTGTGGCATCCACAAGCACTTTCCATCCCCAAATGCCCAGGAAGAGATGGATTTCCCCTCTTTCTGCACACTATCTCTGAGAGTTAATGCATCCTACTGAGCTCTTTCCTTGGTTTTAATTGATGTCATTGGATAATCATTAATTACTGCCCACAGTCCCCCAGCATATAATGAGTGGTGAGCCAGTGCCTTTGGGATCAACTAGAAGTCCTTAAAATCTGAGCTGTTTGCAGTGATGACCTAAGCTGTTCTCTTCTTTGCCTCTACTTATTTTAGAATGGCATCATGCCAGAGAGATTGGTTCCACATCTGCAACCTGACTGGCAGAGGCTGCTGATGCACATTTGTCAGTTGCCCTGGCCAGAAACCACAGCAATCAGCTGGAATGGGCTTAATTGACCATTCCTTGTCTCAATCTACAGGCACGTTTAAAGATTTGGCTTTGGGAGTTTCCCAGATAATTGTCTTGCAGGTGGCTTTCGGATAAAAAACTGTCCTTTGTGGTATCCTCACTCTCAGCCTAGGTGGACATTTTCAAATTTCACTGAGCTTTAAATTACTCATAGGCATTCAGTGGGGGTGGGAAGGGATTGTCTAAAGTGCCATTTTCACTCTAAGTTCTCATTTAATGCAGTTGGGTGCTAGAGGAAGGGCATGGGCTATGGATTCAGACAGACCTCATCTTGTCGGGAAGATTAAATAAGTTAATAGATGTTTAAGTGCTAAGGATAGTGGCTGGACCATAGTAGGCTCTCTGAATACGTTAACTATTGTCGTAGAGATTAGAGACCATGCCTCTAAAGCCTAGTACATACTGGCTATTATTATTATAAGCCTAATTTGCACAGGAAGCCTCCCAAATTAAATCATTGCCTTTCCGCACCCTGAGCTTGGAGCCAAATTGGTGCTCCTTAGAGACACATATTGATGCTTTAGAAATCACCCTGGATATGGGAGCAAAAGGCCTGAACTCTGGTTTTGTTTTTGCCATTAATTAATTGACCATATAACCTAGACTAAATTACTTTAGTTTCTAGGATTTAGTCTCTTCATGTGGATTGGACATCCAGGATGCTATATTGGGTTGAATAGTGTCTCCTCCAAATTAATGCCCATCCAGACCCCAGAATGTGAACTTATTTGGAAATAGAGTCTTTGCAGGTGTTATTAAGATGAGTTCATACTGGATTAGGTTAATCCCAATCCAATAAAACTGGTGTCTTTATAAGAAAGAAAGGTCACAGAGACTCAGGGATTTAGAGATGCATAGGGAGAATGCTGTGCCATGTGTTGGCAGAGGCACAGATTAGAGTGATGTGTCTACAGCCAAGGAACACCAAGGATGGCTGCAACCACCAGAAGCTGGAAGGGGCAAGGGAGGATCCTCCCCTGAGGCATCAGAGAGGAGAGGCCCTGCTGACACTGTGAATTCAAACTTCTGGCCTCCAGAACTGTGGGGGGAAATGTTCCTGTTATTTATTTTTTTTTTAAGATTTTATTTATTTATTTGACAGAGAGAGCGAGAGAGCACAAGCAGGGAGAGTAGAGGGAGAGGGAGAAGCAGGCTCCCCGCCGAGCAGGGAGCCCGATGTGGGGCTCGATCCCAGGACCCTGAGATCATGACCTGAGCCGAAGGCAGACGCTCAACCATCTGAGCCACCCAGGCGCCCCAATGTTCCTGTTATTTTAAGCACCACAAACAAAGTACTCAGTCTGTGTACTTTATGACAACAGCCGCAGAAGACAGACACACATTTTCAGTGTTTTCTGGCCCTAATAGACTTAACTTGTTGAGACACACAAAGCCCTGTCCCCTCAGTTGACATTGTCCACCTGTTTCCACCATCCTGATCTCTAGAGGTGTCTTAGATCTGGGCTGTCTATAAAAAAGTGAAGATGGGAAAGAAAGAAAGGAAACAAGGTTGAAGATGGAGTGGGAGTAGTGGACAACCAAAGTCAAAATGCCAGAAGCCGCCCTTTAGAGCCTGGGAAGATGGCATGGAAGACAAGAGCCTCATGGCTGGGGAAGAAAGGCCCTGCTAAGTTGTGGGCTCCCTCCCAGAGGCAATGAGTTACCAGGGAAAAAATGCCTTAAGTGGTTCAGTTAGACAAAGATAGAAATCTAGGATCCTCATAGTTTGAGGCGGTCTTAGGTTTTGTCATTGAATCAGTTCTGAGGATTTGGGATACCTTGGACCTGCAGTTGCCAGTAAACTTATAGGCCTCTTCTTAGCAAAATGCTTTTTAAGCTATTTGTCTCTGGGAGGTAGAGAAGAAATTGACATTTCCCCCTATATATGCATTGTGCTGGGTATTTTTACCAATTTTTTTTTTCATTTACTTTTAAGAATAACTGTGTGGTAGTTACTAATAACTCTAGATTGCAGAGGAGATGCAGAGCTGTGAATTGCTCACCATGGCTTGTCACCACTCAGGGGTGAAGCTAAAGTCTGTCTGACTATTGAAGACCAGACTCTTAGCACTCAATATGGCTAATTCCTTTTTTGTCCTCATTCATCTTTTTCCTCTTCCTCAAACTCATCCACACATTTAGAATGCTCACAGTGCCATTCTTATTTGCAGAGAAAAATTCAAAGAATCATAAAATGTCAGATAAGAAGGAACTTTCCTACTTTTTCATTTTAGGAATGAAGAAACTCTTTTCCTGCCTCAGTTTCCCCTAAGGTGAGCTGTCTTTTTAATCTTTTAAATCTGTTACATCTCTGAAGTGTCTGATTCTCCAAAGACACACAGAGAAAAAATGACCACACTGAAGATGTACGGCCAGAGAAGGTGAGCCAAGCCTTGACTGGAACCATCAGCTCAGTTCACTCCCCTGGATCACAAAAACTTTGCTATCAAAGAAAAGCCAGTGAACAGGCCCCTTCTTCTGTGTCCCTGAAATTTCTAGGAACCAAATGAAATTCTTTCAAAGACTCTTCCATTGATAAGAAAGTAATGAAAGACAGAGTTACTTTTGTCTATGTGGCCTACAAAGGAAGGTAGAAGGCAGTGTCTAGAAATGAAGCCCATGGGGGTCCTGACCTCATTCATTCACTTTCTTACCAACTTTGATTATCTAAGTATCATTGACGACCAAAAACATTAATCAGAGGCAAGCCAGGCATAGATTTCTCATCATGTTAACTTTTTTCCTAGAGAGAAAAAAATTTAATTTGTTATATATTTTATGTTATTTATTTCAATTTATTTTTGCAACTCTTTTGAGATACTGCTTATATGCAATAAACAGCACATCTGTAAGTATACAAATTTTATGAGTCTTACCATATGTATACACCTATAAACCATCACCACAATTAAGATATCAAACATTTCTGGGGAACTGGGTGGTGTAGTCTTGGTTTTGGTTCAGGTCATGATTTCACAGTCATGAGATCTAGCCCCGCATCTGGCTCTGCACTCAGCGCAGAGTCTGCTTCAGATTCTCTCTCCCTCACCCTCCTGCTCGCACACACTCTCTCTCTCTCAAATAAATAAATAAAAATATTAAAGAAAAAAATATATCAAACATTTCCATCATCCACTCTCCAAAATGTCCTGGTGCCACTTTGCAATCCTTCCCTCCCTTTACTCCTATCCCCAGGCAACCACCGATCTGCTTTCTGTCACTATAGATTATATGAATTTCCTAGAATTTTATATGTATGAATTATACAGTATGTACTCTTTTTTTCACTCAGCATAATGATGTTGAGTTTCATTCATGTTGTGTCTGTATCATAGTTTATTCCATTTGATTGATGGGTAGCACCAATCCTTAGTATGGATAACCCACAATTTATTTATCCATTTGTTTGCTGCTGGGCTTTTGGGTTGTTTCCAGTTTCACCATTGCTTTCTAATATACAAACACAGGACACTCTAACATGTCTTTCTTTTGGTACCCAGGTGTAGCTAAGTGCCCCTGATCAGAGCACTCTGATTCTGTTCTTATCTCTGGGGACCAGGACATGACTTTTTAAGTCTCAGAAAACTTGCAGTTCATGAATTCCCTGGTTCCACCCAGAAACCTGGTAATCTTATCTCCTTATGAGTAAGTAATACAACTCTATATAAGAGGATTAGGACAGAAATTTACCAGGCTACACTAAAACAAAAGGATCAAGCAATAGGTATTGAAGTCACTGAACAATTTTCAAATTTATATCCCGAGACAGAAACTGGAAAAGAGCCAAAAAGGTCATTATTTCCCAAAACTTATTTAATAAAACATTTGTTCTTTAGGATAATAATACAGGTGACCCTTGAACAATACAGGTTTGAACTGTGTAGGTCCAGTTATACACAGATTTTTTAATTTTTTTACAAATATAGTACAGTACTGTAAATGTATTTTCTCTTATGGTTTTCTTTTTTTTAAAAAATATTTATTTATTTATTTATTTGAGAGAGAGAGAGCATGGTGGGCATGAACAGGGAGAGGAGCAGAGGAGGAGGATCAGAGGGGGAGGGAGAGGGACAAGCAAACTCCACACTGAGCCAGGGCCTGACTTTGGGCTCCATCTCACAACACTGAGATCATGATCTGAGCCAAAATCAAGAGTCGGGCTACTCAATTGATTGAGCCACCCAGGCACCCCTCTCTTATGGCTTTTTAAATTAAGTTTTCTTTTCTCCTGCTGACCTGATTATAAGAACACAGTGTATAATACATATAACATACAAAATACGTGTCGTTGACTGTTCATGTTATCGTTAAGGCTCTGGTCAACCTTAGGCTGTTATTACTTAACTTTTTGGGGAGCCAAAAGTTATTTGCGGATTTTTGACTGCACGGAGGTAGGGGGTGGCCAGCACTCCTAAACCCTGCATTGTTCAAGGGTCAACTATAGTTGTTTTGTACGTAAAAACAAAAATAAACAAAAACAAGTTTCTTGATTACTTAGATTTTAGAAATAGCAAGTTAAACAAAGTTAAACAGATTTAAATTTCATTATTGCAAGAGCCTTTAACACATTGATGTTAATGTTCACTCACTATATATATTCCAAGGGGTATGGTATGGAGTGTGAATTTAATTTGAGATTTCCCAAATATATTTATCCACCATTTTTTTTTTCTTGTAAACTAGTATTCCATAAGACCATACTTGGAGAAATGCTCTTTTAGTGACTTAATTATTCCCCAAAGCAATTTTTTTAAAGATTTTATTTATTTATTTGACAGAGAGAGAGCACAAGCAGAGGGAGCAGCAGAGGGAGAGGGAGAAGCACGCTCTCCACTGAGCAGGGAGACCTGTGTGGGGCTCAATCCCAGGATCCTGGGATCATGACCTGAGCTGAAGGCAGACCTTAACCAATGGAGCCACCCAGGCGCCCCTCCCCAAAGCAATTTTAATCTAAATTAAAAAGAAAATAGATAATAAAATGTAGAAAAACTAAGATGAGTTAGAGCCAAGATTTTTTTTAAGTGGGGAATCCAAGTTCCAGAGAATTCCGTGAATCACAGATAGGTGACTCTGTTAGTGTATAAGGCAGTGACTGAGTCTTATCTTCCTTTTCCAAGTCCTTCCCCCGCAGCATGACAATATTTGTACTATTTATAGTACTTTTTCTCATAATAAATAGTTATTTGATGGAACCTTTTCCCTATGATCTCAGAGTTGTTATAGGTAGTTGTTCCTCAGCTAGCTTCTCTTGGTCCTTGTTTTTCCTCATCACTCCTGGAGGTTGATGGCACTGTGGGGCCATTCCTCAGTAAGTGGGGGACCTACCACAGCATTGGTTAGGCTAAATCCAACAGGTGTGCTCTTCATGACAAGAACAACGTGCTGGTACTTATGGGATTCCATAAAGCACCATCGTTTTGCTTTATGAGCTCTCTACTGTAATCCAAACTCCATAAATGAGCAATTCCTTTGCATAATGAACGGATGAGTCTGTTTTATGCACTTTTATGTTGTTCCAAGTCTGTGGTTTTACTAAATTTCCACCTCAAAGATATGTAATTAGAGCCTCAATGATCTGCTATCTTGGCCCTCCCCACCCTCCTCTGGAATCCACAACAATCTCACAGGCTGGTTTCTGACAGGAACAAATACAAAGTAGGGGGTGTGTGTGTGCATGCACATGCATACATGCATATGTCTGCCTGTTGGTTTGTGTGGGTAGAGGGGCATGGATTCAGTCTTCTAGAGAGTGAGATAGATAGATGGATGGGGCCTAGGTACCAAATCTCTCCCTTTTGCTAACAACTGGCTTTCCAACCCACTATGAGGCCATTTACCGTCTCCTCCTCCTATGACCTCCGCCTCAGAGAGGTTTATTTTCTCACTGTCTTCTATATAAGCTTGGTCATTCCTCTCACTCAAGCTGCTTCTCATGTTGTTCCCAGTGTTGAGAGGGCTCTTCTTTCTTCTTTTGGCCAATTTTTCCTTCAAGGCTCAGCTCAAACTTCTCTTGTTCCATGAAATCTTCTCTTTCCTCTCTAGTTCTTAAGGATCTTTATTTTCTCATTCTTGTTGTACTGTATTTTAGTTCCACAAAGCTCAACATTTACATGTTTTGTGTCTTTTTATGTAGTCCAGAGGTTAAGCTCCCTTGGGTTGGGGACCACAATCTTGCACATGCACCTAATATGTAGTAATCTCTGACTGCTTTTTATTTGGGAGGAGGGACTGAAGCCCCATCTCACGAAGCTTCAGACAGGGGCTCCAAGCTTCTGCAGTCATTCATGTTTCTTTATTCCCTGGAATTATATAATACCTCAATTTTCTAGAGGCTTAGAATTTAGGATGAAGTAGGTCCAATCCAGGTTCTATCCACGGTGGATCTGAAACAGCCATATCAAGAAGTGCTGTGGCCCTGTTCATAAGCAGCTCAGTTTTCATGACAGCTCTATGACATAGGTGTTGTGTGTATGTTCTTCTGGACAGAGTCCCTCCCCTCACTTGGCCTCAGCTCTGGGAGAAGATTATGGCAGGAAGTAGAAGACTCTTAGATGGTGCCAGGGACTGAATGATGTGGCAGAAAAGGTTGTAAGTTTTAGAAACAGACAAATTTGGGTTTATTCCCTGGCTTTGAAATTCCTAATTATGTGACATTGGGCAATTTACCTCACCATTCTGAACTTTAATTTCTTCACATTTAAAAAAAAAAAAGAAGAGGAAGAAGATAGCAGGAGGGGAAGAATGAAGGGGGGGAAATCAGAGGGGGAGATGAACCATGAGAGACGATGGACTCTGAAAAACAAACTGAGGGTTCTAGAGGGGAGGAGGGTGGGAGGATGGGTTACCTGGTGATGGGTATTAAAGAGGGCACATTCTGCATGGAAAAAAATAAATAAATAAAAATTAAAAAAAGAAACAAATAATCTTGTCAATGTAAGGTGGTTAGGAAGATAGACCTTCTGTGGAGAACGGTCATTGTCATCATCAGAAAAATGGTGGCAATAGATGGAGGGCAGAGAAAGCAGGCATGATTTATCCTTGTACATTCAAATCAGACTTGTATCAAGGTTAAAAGTCATATTTTTCCATCTTTTAGTTCCAACCTAAATTTGCTAGACAGATTATATGCGATTCTCTGGATCTGAGCCCCAGAATAACCTGGATGTCTGAGCCAATCTTCAAAATGCAGATGCTATGTGTATATTCTATCTCTGACTCCCCTGCTGCTTTATAGTATTATCTAAGGGGTCTCAAGTCCCTTTTCTAAGTCCTATTTTCTGACCCCCAAAGGGACAGATGCACTCTCCATCCATATCTACTGCTCTTTATAAACTCAAAGGAATATGCGATGGGGTGAACGAAAAGGGTTAACACGTTCTCACCAGGAACTCAAGGAATGTTATTGATGAGAGAGGCCTAGAGGCTATCAAATGAAGCTTCCTCTTACGGAAAGGGAAACTGAGGTGTAGAGAGAAGAAACTGATTATGCTCAAGAATACAGCCAATGAGGGGCGCCTGGGTGGTGCAGTTTGTTGAGCATCCAACTCCTGATTTTGGCTCAGGTGGTGATCTCATGGGATCAAGCCCTCTGTCGGGGTCTGTACTCAGCATGGAGTCTGCTTGAGATTCTCTCTCCCTCTCCCTCTGCCCTTCCTGCTGGTGCTCTTTCCCTCTCTCTCTCTTAAATAAATAAATAAAAAAAAGAACTGTTGGCAAACAGTACACTTATTAAAAAAAGAAAAAGAATACAGCCAATGAGTGGTAAAACCAGGCCTCAAGCAGCCATTGCCTGGTTTCCAATTTAGTTCCTTGACATCACACCGTGGAGTGTTCTGTTCATCGAAGAAAAACCCATGGATTGGACCCTTCCTTTACATCTTTGACGTTCCTAAGAACTGAGTAAATTTCTTCCAAATTCTGGTTATTCTTTTCTCTTGCTGAAAGAAAAGAGAGGAAAAAAGTCAGCTCCACCAAACAAATTTTATATTAATGGACTTAGAAGGCAAAATCTGAAAGTAGAGTATATTAAGGCTTTATTCACTTGACTAGTTCTGATGCTGGTATCTGTATAGCATTCAGTTACTCACATAGACACAAAAACACATATACATATATTATAATCTTTGCTTTATACCCAAACTTGGTAGGGCTTAGAGCAACAACCATTTTATTTCCTCACAAGTTTGTGGATCAACAATTTGGGCTGGCTCAACTCTGGAAGAAGATCCTGACAGAAAATGGAAGACCACTAGGTGGTGCCAGGCTTGGCACTTTCTGCAGAGGGCACTAATATGTTTGCAGTCACGTGGTGGGCCTGGGTGGTCTGAGAGGGCCTCACCCACATGTCTGGTGGTCAGTGTCTGCTGTCATCCACGCCTCTCTCTCCACATGATCTCTCATTCTCAAGAAGGCTAGCTCAGCTTTGTCATATAGTAGTGGCAGAATTCTAATTTAAGGAACCAGAAAACCTGCAAGTCCTGCTGAGACATCAACTAGGAAGACATACAATATTATATCTACCTTTTCTAGTTGTAAAGGCAAGTCACAGGACAAGCTAAGATTCAAGGAAAGGAGACATAAACTCCATTTCTTGATAAGTGGAGCAAAATCGCATGAAAAGGGACATGTATACAGGTATGGGAGAGGTTTTTTTTTTTAATTTAAAATCAATTAACATATAGTGTATTATTAGTTTCATGAGTTGTACATAACACCCAGTGCTTATTACATCACGTGCCCTCCTTAATGTCCACCACCCAGTTACCGCATCCCTCCTACCCACCTCCCCTCCAGCAACCCCTCAGTTTGTTTCCTAGAGTTAAGAGTCTCTTATGGTTTGTCTCCCTCTCTGATTTGTCTTATTTTATTTTTCCTTCCCTTCCCCTATGTTTGTCTGTTTTTTTCCTTAAATTCCACATATGAGTGAAATCATACGGTATTTATCTTTCCCTGACTGACTTATTTCGCTTAGCATAATACCCTTTAGTTCCATCCACGTTGTTGCAAATGGCAAGATTTCATTCTTTTTGATGGCTGAGTAACATTCTTATATATATATATATATATATATATATATATATATATATATATATATCACTTCTTCTTTATCCATTCATCTGTTGATGGACATCTGGGCTCTTTCCGTAGTTTGGCTATTGTGGACATTGCTGCTATAAACATTGGGGTGCATGTGCCCCTTTGAATCACTATATTTGTATCCTTTGGATAAATACCTAGTAATGCAATTGCTGAATCATAAGGTAGCTCTATTTTTCACTTTTTGAGAAACCTCTATACCTTTTTCCACCGTGTCTCTACCAGTCTGCATTCCCATCAACAGTGTAAGAGGGTTTCCCTTTCTCTACATCCTTGCCAACATCTGTTGTTTCCTGAGTTGTTAATTTTAGCCATTCTGACTGGTGTAAGGTGGTATCTCATTGTGGTTTTTATTTGGATTTCCCAGATGCCAAATGATGTTGAGCATTTTTTTCATGTGTCTGTTGCCCATTTTGTATGTCTGGAAGAGGCTGTTTTTATGGTTATTTTCTCTCTCTCTCTCTCTCTCTGTGTCTCTCTCTAACTGGATCTCGACCCCTCAGGGTGACCTCTACCCTTAGCCCTACTGGGCTAGAGGGGTGTGAAAAGGACAAGCTCTGAGATTCCTGGGCTAGCCTTGGAGGGTTATACCTGCTGCTCCACCAAGGCCCCTCCCTGGGATCCTACTCCCACCTCCTCCTCTCCTCTCTCTTCTAGAGCAGCCAGTCCCACTCTTACATCTGCCTCTTTGGCAGTGAGTGAACTGCCTCTCACATGCGTGGATGCTTGTGAACACGTTTAGCTCATAGGGACTCAAGCTTGGAGCGTTCCTCTAGACACAGCTGGGAGGTTCTCCTCAGTCCTCAGGGCTGAGACCTCTGGGATGCTTCTTCTAAAGGCTACATGCTCTCTCATTGATTTGCTCCAGAAGCTGGGTTTTTAAGACCCAGAGTTTAGACCCCTATACACTTCACTTTTTTGTGGCTTTGTCTTCCCCTTTGCATGAAAGGTGGAAGAACCCTACCCACTCTCTTGTCCAAAGTGGTTGAAGGATCAGGAGAGAGAATGAAGTCAAACACGGAAAGATATTATTTGATTTCACAAACTTTTACTGAGCACCTGAGGGTACCTAACATTGTGCTAGGCTGTGTGGGTGATAGAAAACATACAGGGAAAGTTCTTTGCTTTAAGGGGGTTTACAACACACTAAGAGATCAAATGTCTGTGCAGATAATAAGAGTATCACTATGACTAAGACTTACTTACTTACTATCTCACTGAATATTCCTTCATTTCTTTCCCTTTTTTGGCTCATGGTCTTTAGAATCGATTTATTTGTTCATCTTCCCACCCACCAATCCATCCATCCATCCATCTATATCTCCATCCATTTGGCCCATTCATTTACAGAGGACAACAAGGTACTAGTCTAAATATTGGAGATACAAAGGGGACATGACAGACCCTGCCCTGGGAAAGGGGTGTTAACTATGTACCAGAAGGCAGCAAAATGTAGCCTTGGTTTAAAAGATGAACTGAGGCTAAACCCTCTCTACACTCAATTGTGACAATCTCTGTGTCTATTTGTCCCACTCACCTTAGGTCTTATATTCTCAGTATCTTTATTGCTTACATAGTTCCTGGCCCAAGGAAGAGCTCAATAAATTAATGAAAGACCGGGTAAAATAAAACACAGTGTTGTAATCCTTCCCTACGTCTGCCTTCTCATTTGAGAAAATGGGTGTTGGCCTGGTAGGGGTTAAATAAATATAGTACTATATATGTCCAATGGGATACAATATCTAGGTTAATAAATATTTCCTTTTTGCTTCTTTCTTTGACTTGGGCATGTTTCTTTCCTGCTCTCAACCCCTTTTAATAGTTTAACAATGAAGGGGTCAGACTACTAAGATCCTGACCCAGTTTGATTCCAAATGCTAGATAACAGTCTAGTGTTTGGCATCAATCCTGAGAAAGGTTCTGTATACTTTTCATAGATGTTACGTGGAACTCGCTGCATATTAATTATCAATTAAATATGAATCATCCGTGGGATGCTTTAGGCTCCATAGGGATAATGCCTTAGTGTTGCTTAGAAAAATATAGCAGGGAATGTTCCTTACAGTGAACTTAGTACCAACTTTCTTTTTCTCCTTCCTGTCCCCCAATACAGGCCGCTATTTTTATTGAGTGGATTTCAGTATGACTTTTTTTTTTTTGATTTATTTATTTGTCAGAGAGAGAGAGAGAGAGCACAAGCAGAGGGAGCAGAAGGCAGAGGGAGAAGCAGGCTTCCCTGCTGAGCAGGGAGCCCCATGCAGGGCTGGATCCCAGGACTCTGGGATCATGACCTGAGCCGAAGGCATAAGCTCAATAGACTGAGCTACTCAGGCGTCCCTCGGTATGACTTTTTAACTATTGTCTCTGTTACAGGTCTGAGAAGCAAAGCTGCTTAGATGAGATTTTGATATTAATGAGTGTGCAGGGAGGGGGATGCTGTATTTGGTGGTCCCAAAGCATTTGGGGGCCCCCTGCTGTCAGCCACCAGCGGTTTAGACAAGAAAACCTTGGTGTTCGGTCTGCATTGCCCCCTGGTGGCGAGACTGATTTTTGACAGGCAGGGTAGGCTATTCCTGTGCCCCCGCCAAATTGTAGAGAGCAAGGATACAGCAGTTGCAGTGAGTTTCTTGAGCACTTCTTGTTGTCTGAGCTACTATGAAGTCACACAAGAAGAATAAGGAATCAATGCTTTCCTCAGGTAGTTTGTTTTCTGGCCTTCTGACCTTCCCCTGGGGAATACCTGTCTTCTGGACTTCTCCCCATCATTCTTACTCATTCATCCATTATTTTCAACAACATTCACTGAGCACCTTCAATGTTCCGGCACCATAAAAGGTGCTGGAGTTACAGAAGTAAACAAAACAAACAAGCCTTCCTCTCATGGATTTTCATACTCTCAGATCCCTGCTGTAATGCCTGGCCCTTGAAACATTCACAGTCACACACTCCGGTCAACTTTGCTTACATCTAATAGCCAGTGAATCCCTTGCTAAGTCATTGCATGGTTAGAGCGTACAATGTTCTCCTTCTATGGGGTATTTAGGGTTTATTCAAGAGGGGGCTGCAAAAAAGAAAAACCTCAAAGACTGAAAGGAATGTATTACTAATTGGTGGAATTTCAGGTATTGGAGGTGGGAGGTTTGGGGCCAAAATTGGGAGATTCCTTGCATTTGCCAAAGCACACCGCCAAGCCACTTCCTGCTCTGCATGTGTATGACCAGTTCTGCAGGCTGTGTCTCACCCCCAAGATCAGTTGGGGTCACCTTGAGAGCAGTGGGAACTATGAAATAACCCTGGACTCCATGGGAGAGCTCTATGGAGTCTCTCTTTCTTATATACAGAAGGGGGAAAAAATCCCCATTGTAACTGTTCCTAGTTCTGTCCTCAAAGAGTTTATAATCTTCCAACAGAAGAAAAGAGAAGTTATACACATACATAATTACAAGAAAGGCACAGATAAGGGCCAGGGGAGTTCTAAGTGAGAACAGAGGTTGTTTACAGCTGGAAGGACCAGGGATGATGTCATGAATAGAGGTATTTGATTTGCCATATTATTATTTGGGGAAGTCAAGCATTGTTGCAGGAGGAAACCTGGTAATAGAAGAAGATATTTGGGCTGCAACTGGAGAAGTGAAACTCAATGTCCTGGGACTAGAAAATTTGAGGAAAGTGTTCTCATTTGGCCTTTGAAGATGCCCTGGAGAATTGCTGATCTAATAAGCTAGGGTCCACTTGCCACCCCACCCTTCACTCCCTGGGTGCTAATGGGTCACATCACTGAGATCAAGGTCACTACCCTGGATGGCTTCTACTGCCACCTGCCTCAGACCTGAGCAGATTCATTAAAGCTTTGAGTTTCTATAAGATTTGCATATGGTGACCAAGTCCGCTCAATGGCAAGTTTCTCCCAAATTAGTTTAGGATTCTCTTTTTTCTCCTTTTGTAGATATTTACAACTCCGCTGTATTTCAGACTGGCAACAAAGTGGGAATTAGCTTTTGTTTGGGAAACGTGAATGCTTTGTTTATATCTTCTATATTTTGAAGCTAGGTTGGGAGCTAGGGTGCAGTGATATTGTTGTGCATCTTTTATACATCCCTTGGAAATCTGGAACAGTGAAACACACCTGAGAGACTTGTGGTTCTGTTAGTTCACATTTGGGGTGTGGAAAGAAGGCTCCTGTGCTGAAGAAAGAGCCTTGTTTATATCTAGGATTCTTTCAGAGATCACAGTGACAGATCACAGGGGAGAACTGGGGGCAGAACGTCGCCCTTTATGTGGTACTCAGGATAATGTTTAATCGCCTCAGTCACCACACTGAGGTCCTCTGCACTCAGATTTGCTGCTCTTCTGCCTCCTGCCTCCAGAGGGCGATCTAGCCACAGCTCTTTGGGCATAAACAGAAGGATTAAGGGTTAAGGCAGGGTCTGGTCACACAATTCCCTTCTTTCTCTTATTCTGTGCTCACAGACTCACCCATGTGTTTGTCCAGAGAGAACATAAGGTCCTACATAGGTCTTTGAGTCTAAGCCACATGTTCCAGTGAAACTTCTGATGAGACCTGAATCGGGATAATATAGGGCTTGCACAACCAATAATCATGTCATTTGTGTGCAAGCGCCTTTGAACATGTCATGGGGAGGACATGTGATCTGCTGGGAGCAATTAGGCATTCCTAAGTCCTTGAGCACCAGATGTCAGCATCTGTTTGTTTCTAATGCACTGTTGATTATGTCTCTATCTGCTCAGGAATCCAGACCGCTTAGCAAAGGCCTTTCATAATCTGTCCACAGCTGACTGAGGCACTTTCATTTTCTCTGTCATTGCTGCTGGCCATAGGAAACTTCTTGTTATCCCTGGACCTTCCCCTAGACTCCTTCAAGATGCTGTACATTTTACATGCTTGCTCTTCTTCTGGGAGTTTCTTTTTCACTCTTTTTTTTGATTGGGGAAAATCCTTCCTTTCCTGCGAAAGACAGCACAAATATATTGTCTTTGATAAAATTTCTCTAAGTACCCTAACCTCTCTTTGTAACAACACTGAGGTATTCAACAGATTGTGATCTGTGTTCCTGGCTGTCTTCCCCTGGAGGTAAGGGACGCTGCCATATTCATCGTCTGTACCAAGTCCTAGCATCACGTATGACACGCTCAAGAAATATCTGTTGAGGGGCACTTGCGTGGCTCAGTCGCCTAAGCGTGTGCCTTTGGCTCAGGTCATGATCCTGGGATGGAGCTCAGCAGGGAGTCTGCTTCTCCCTCTGCCACTCCCCCGCTCTCTCTCTCTCTCTCAAATAAATAAATAAAATCTTTTTTAAAAATGAAATACGTGTTGCGTGATTGATGAGCGTGTGCACACCCGTGTGGTATTCTTACCGTACAGGCCAGGAGCCTGGGCTGGGAAGGGGCGTGTGGCGTCCCTGGCTCTGTGTCGGCGGACTGCATCCTTGGTGCTAGCTGCTGTGCTTCAGAAACAAATAGGGGCGTGGAGTCTGCCATCTGTGCTGAACCACAGCGAAGACTGGCAGGTGCAGGATCGTCCAGGCAGTCCAGCGTGGCCTGACCATGAATAATTTCTAACCAACTAGGCTCCCCTGGGCCCCTGAGCAGGTGGCTATCATTTAGAGCCATTCCAGCCTCTTTAGAGGAATCTGGCTTTGTATTCCTGCCCATCTGGATGTTGGGCCTGCCTCCCCTGACTTCCTGGGTTGGAAAAGCCAGACAACTCCCAGGCTGTAAGATGACAAGTTTCCACCACGGGAGGCTGCTGCCATTCTCTTTCATTCTGTCATTTCCTTTCCATTCAGGAGGCCTGACTCCGTAGTCCATCACCCTTTTCTGTGGCCTCCACTTCCAAGTGACCAGGTATAGTTCACTGACCTGCTGGGGCATGGGGCTAGGTCCTCAAAGTCTTAGATTTGTGATATATATATATATATATAATCACAAACACAAAATATATATATATACATGTTCCAGCAGCATCTTGAATGTGATAAGAGTCTCACTTCTCCCTCTTCCTCTCTCTACTGAGTGATCGCTACACACTTTGCAAGGACTGGGAGGCTGGGTTTGGGTCATGGCTGGTCTTTGAATCTCTGATCACCAAGGAGGATGTTCTCCATAGACATGGCCCATTCATGGCAGTTGCTAATGCCCTGAGGAGGACCAAGAATTCTACTTAGATTTGGAATCCGAAGGAGAAGGAAAATACGCAAATTGGCCCAGGGCACCCAGCTACCTGCAGCTAAAAACTCATGTGTCCTCTTCAAACTTTAGTGAGTGTTGCTTTATTGGCTCAGGGCTGACTTACTTTCTCCCACTGACCACTTCCCACTTCTTCTCCTGCCCTGTCCCCCCTGGCAAGCTCCGAGGACCTCTGGTTCTATATATCTGTCTTCTGAGTTGGGGCCCAGGCTTGGAACATTATGATTGTTTGTTTGTTTGTTTGTTTCTGTTTTTGTTTTCCAGAGAAGAGAGTTTGGTGAACCCAGTGCTTGGATTACTCTAATTCTATCTGACCTGCTGTCTCACGGTATTGTGTCACTGACTTCCAGCCCCAGGCCATCTAAATCCAAGATATAAATCACCTGCTGCCAGCATGCTGCTTTCCTAGACAAGAACCCATGATGGATCTCTATTGCATTTTGAATCAAAACTACTGCCTGGTTTTCAAGAGGCTTCATAGTCTTCTCCTGTTTTCTTATCCAACCAACTGTATCTCTATCCTCTGCTTTGCCAACACAGTTGCCTTTATACTTTCCTAAACCCCCCCACCCCTTAAAAAAATCCCAGAGCTAAAAAAAAGAAACACCCCCCCCCGAAAAAAAAACAAAAACAAAACATATCAGGTTTATTTTTATGTTCTGGTCTAGAATTTCTCCAGTGTTTGCTTCTCTATCCCAATGCTACTCATCTTTGAGTCAAATTTCAAATCCCACTTCCTGGACAATCTGAATCCACATTGACATCTTTCTTGACGGCCCAGAGTACTTTGCCTGCCCTGGACATACTGGCATGCGGTAATGTTTGAGATGCTGGTGTGGAGTTGTTTTATACTCATTTACCCCACTGTTTGGTAATCATTCATCGAATGCTTACTATTATGTTCCAGACATTGGACTTTTTCATTAATCTAGGAGTCATCCCTGATTCCTTTCTCTTCACCCCAAAGTGTGTGCTGTGCCAGCCACTTCTTCACACCTACGCTCCTTCTGCCTTTCCCACTGTCTCCTGTCCATTCTTCTGAAACTGCTTTCCCACTTCCATTACTGCTCCCATTCAATCCATTTTCCCACAAAACTGAGTGAATTTTATTTTTTATTTTTTATTTTTTTGTGTGAGTAAAGCCATAGAAGTTTATTTAGTGAAGATATAGAAAAAGCTCTCCAGAGTGAGAGGGGTCCCGACAGGGTTGCCAATGAGGGCCTTTAAGGTTGGTCTTTTATAGAAAGCTAACCAGGGAACTTAAAATCCTTTTAACATTTCTACTGATATAACCATTGAGCAAGGACTAGTGATAACACCTTCAATGGCCCACCTCCCCCTAGGGTCTGGTTACTCTTTGTTGGTCACAGGTGATTATCATAAAAGACACCCACCCTCCACACCAAGGGCAGGGTGGTCCTAGGGCAGGGTGGTCTGGTTTATTCCCTTATCTCTGGTTTTCGCATACCTCCACATTTTTGGGATGTCTGTGAGCCTGATCACATAACTGCTTATCTATCTCTCCCTACCTAGCCCCACCTGTGCCTTATTCATTCCTCTCCCTGGAATAGTAACCCTAACTGCCGTTAGGGAATGGGACGATGACCACTCTGGCTGCTTCCTGCTGAAATAGGGTGGCAGGCTGTGTGGCAGTTAGAATCTATCCAGGGGTCGATCCAGGGGCTGTGGTATGGCTCCAGGGAGTCAGGTGGGCAGCAAATGGTACATGCATCAGCACATGCAAAAGGATGAACATAAAACAAGTGTTAGGGCCAAAATTATGATCACATCCCTTAAATAAAATACCCAATTACCAATTTTGTCAAATGGATCAGTGGATATCTTGATCTTATTTAATTGATCACAAATGCATCCTATTAATTGGGACACCTTGCAGGAGTTAAAACAAATGTGAGGAAATTTTTCACACCCCAAAGGGTGTAGCAATAGTAGACAGTCTCAAGAATTCCTTCTCTGACTTCTTTAAATTCTTGGCTGAGTGCATCCAGTGCCTGGGAAGTATCATTTAGAGTCCTGCTGAGCAAGCATACTGTTTTGCCTATTTTATATTGCAGTCCTAACGTAAGTCCTGGAAGTCCCATGGTGAGCTTTGAGGCTCTTTTTACCAGGAGGGCTGTTGGATGCTTGGTTAAAGCCTTTGTTTGCAATTGTAGGTCAGTAGAGGTGGCTTCTAGGATAAATGACATCAGAGATGAAACCATCAAGAAGCCCTTTTTGTTTGAGGTCCAGCCTTAATATCCTAATTGATCCAAGGAATCACTGGCAAATGGGAGAAGTCTTGTCTCAGGAGATAAGGGCATCCCCAAGTGCATCATCCAATCTAATCATAAAGTGGGGCCATCCATTATCTCCATGGGGTACGCTCTGGCTTTTAAAGAGTCCATTTTGTCATCCTAGCCGCATAGAATTGGTCAAGGTGATAGCTGAGTTACACAATTGTTGGGGAATCTATCCCATTTCCCAATTGTTCAAGTAATCATATGTCCATGGGGTCCTGTTATCCCCACAGAATAACAAACAAGGAGCTTGTCTACATGAGCTATTGTGTTTACCTCAAGTTGTCTAGCTTAGGCAAACATTCAAAGACAATCAAAACTAAAATTTAGCATCCACAAAGGTGTGTTATTGAAATAATTTCTCTCTATAATAACCCTCATTTCTAGAGATAGTCGAATAAGACTAATTTGTTTGAAAAACAAGTCCAGTTTTAACAAATGCCATCATTATTTACATAAGCTCAGCAAGAATGATTGATCATATAGATCTTTTAGAATCTGCTTTGCTGGAATTTTTATAAGGAATCTCTAGTTTGAACTTTAAATAGCTTCTCCAGGCCAGAAGCCAAGCCAAGTGATTGTCATCAGACATGCCTGTGATACCTGTAGATTTGGGCAGATTCCTCTCCACGAGGTCCCCAATATATCCTGAGGTTACTGCACCTGCCAGGAAGTGACATTCTTTACTTACCTGGTGAGGCTGCTGGGAACTCTCTAAGCAAGGTATCAGGCCGACATTTCCAAGGGGCTTTATGGCTCCAGGTTTCATAAAGTCAACCTTAGTTCCTTAAAGCTGTTTGATCATATCTGAGTCTATGTATGTCTTTCAAATATGACATTCCAGTCAAAACCCTGGTAAAATAACCAATGTTTCCAATGGTGTCCTGTTACAAGAAGAACAGATTCTTATTGAACTTATGCAAATGATTATGATTGCCATGGAAGAAAGAATACTCACTGAGGCCTTTTGAATTTCAGAGGGTTCAGGCAGAGAGAAAAGTTAAATGCTTTAATTTGTTCACACATGAATACTTTATCACATTTTTGTAAGTCATAGATATCTTAAAGTTTCCTAAATCTGGGAGAGCCAACATTATAGAGAACAAGGAGTATTTCAAACAAGAGTAAAAAAAACCCCAAAAAACAAAACAAAACAAAAAACAAAAAAAACCCTATAATCACTTTTTCCTAATTCAGTTAGTCCCATGTTACGATTCTTGTTTAAAATACAACTTTTAGTTAGTTTTGGAAATATTTACCCATTTTAGTTTTGTTCTTAAAGATATTGAATACCTGTATTTGTCCTAGAAGTCCTTTTTCTGAACCTCCTTGAAGATGAAACTCATTTTTGCAAGAGAATAAGAACAATTATAAATGACAAAAACTCAGAAATGGACATTGTTAATGATCTGATATGAGAATTCATTAGGATGAAATTGACAAAGAAACTCAGTTGTTTCTGAGTCACATAATACTTCAATAGCCAGAATATCGAGTGATAGCCATATACCAGAATGTAACATACCAAACAAACAGGCCTAATCTTGGAGAAGTTTGTTAAAACCTTAGAAAGTTTTAAAGCACATGCCTAAATAGGATTAGGGATTGTCAAAGACCTGATAAAGGCAAAACATAGAAACTGGTTTTTCTGGGCAAGCAAAGAGAAAATAGCTATTTACATTTTATCAAGAGCACCAACAAGTCAAGAAAACTTTTCTGTCTTTTTAACAGAGAGATAGCAGACTTTCAATCTTATACCAATGTACTTATAAAATCCCTTTATTTTATAATGCAATATATGTTAAAAAAAAGAAGATAACAGGAGGGGAAGAATGAAGGGGGGGAAATCAGAGGGGGAGACGAACCATGAGAAACGATGGACTCTGAAAAACAAACTGAGGGTTCTGGAGGGGAGGGAGGTGGGGGGATGCGTTAGCCTGGTGATGGGTATTAAAGAGGGCACATTCTGCATGGAGCACTGGGTGTTATGCACAAGCAATGAATCATGGAACACTACATCTAAAACTAATGATGTAATGTATGGTGATTAACATAACAATAAAAAATTTAAAAAAATCCCTTTATTTTAATCTTAGTCCATCCTGACCACACCTAAAATTGCTTTCCAAAGATTTCTCTTCACAAACCTTCTACAACTTTCTTTTGCATTCAGATTTTGTCCCAAGCCATTTCTCTGCAAACAACCAGTCTCATTTAGGACAAAATTGCTTTCTTTTACCTTCAACAAAAATGTATTCCCATTCCTTATATCTTTCTTACACATCTCCTACTTTTCTACACAGAGTTGCCGAATTTTACACTTTTAGAAATCTTAGTCTCCAGTGAAGACTAAGTAGTAACCAATTGTGAACTGTCACACCAGAATTCTTTAGATGGCAAATTTATGAACTGGTTGAGCACAAAGCATGTTTACCAGCAGATTTAAATATCCTTAGTCTCTTTGCAATAAGTAGTCAAAAGCACAAACCTACATCCAGTAACTGATGTACCTTATCTGATTGAGCACCTTATCCTATTTGGAAAATACCTAGATGTCCACCAATGAATTTAATCCCAAAGACTTTGAAAGCTATTTTAACAATTTCTATGAAAACTTTGATGAGACATACAATTAACCATCATTTTAGCCATCTTTTGGATAACAAATTGCAACAGAGATAACATGAGCTTATTTGACCTTCAGCAAATCTTGGCAGAATACAAGTTAATCATGATAACTTTAAAGACATGTCTATCTTAATTAAACCAACAAACTTAGTTTAAATACCAAGTTATGTTCCAGCTGGGTCCACTTTTAAAAGTCTGTTACCCATTGTCAATTTTTATCTGAGACACAGGTGGGGAGATCTAAAGTGAGCGGTGTATGCAGGCCACACCCAAGGTGCAGAAACAGGAGGGGGTGGGGCAGACAGAAGAGGGAGAGTGCAGCAAGAAAAGAAAAAGGGTTCCTGGTTCTAAAGCTCGTCACTTGGACAGATGAGTAAATGCTATGTTTTCCCACCAACAAGTGGGATTAGGCAGTCCACGTCAGGCCGGAGAAGACAGGGAATTTCCCCAAAGGAGTTTCGGCAGCTGCTTGGGAATATTCCTTAAAGTTCCCGTCCTGAGGTAGACTAACCACTGTTGGCTCCAATTATAGCCATTAACCCGGGAAATGAGTGAGGGAGAAGCCTTAACATCTATTAGGAGGAACAGTGAGAGAGAGCGAGAGAGAGAGTCAGCATCCCCTTTGCTAGGGATGGCCTGTGTTTCCTCCAGCAACCTGGGTTTATTTGGAGGAGGCCTATTTAGACAATTATCCAATATTTCAGGGAGTTTACTAGCCAACATGTTTGGGTAAATGCCTTCTGCAAGAGGCCTTTATCTCGGGGTCCTGATTCAGAGCCCTGAAAGCCTGGATGGATCTAGGGTAGCTCAGTCTATCCACCCTGTTTCCTGCAGGAGAGACCTGATCCCACTGTGGCCATGCAGTGAGTGTTACAGGAGCTCAATCCTTTCCTAAATTTGTAATCCAAATGGTTTCCAGTGGGTTAAAAGGCACCCCAAGGGAGAGTCCTTGGGAACTGAAGAGACCCTACCTTGCCACGAAGGTCACACCTTATTTTACCTTGCCTTGAAGAAACTGCCATGTTTACCCATGGAAAGCACTAGAAAGTTTTACAAGGGAATTACCCCTTTGCAGTACCCAATCCAGGAGTCCCCACGGACAATGGTTTCCCATCTCACGATCCTGGTAAGAGTTACCCTGTACCTGTTACAGAGAGGTGACTATGAAGGTGTCCCTACATATCAGCTCTCCCCTGTGAACCAAGGTGCCCCATGGTTTCCTACCCAAGGTGAAAGAGTGGCCTAACATCTTGGGTTGAGGAGGGATCAGGCCGTGGGAGTAGCCACTCTTACTGGTCCCTCACCTGATCCTCCTTTTCTCCTCTGGACTTCCCCCCCTCCAAAAAAAATCTGGCCTAATCATAAAGGCTTAGCGAGGTTAACAGTTTAAACTTTGATTCAGTTATGTTTCCTCACCTTACCCCTGGGTGCTTTTTTTGTCCGTATACCTGAGGTTCCATTTGCAAGCATGGCCCTATTGAGGGGGGCGGACCCTGAGATTTAGCATCATCATAATTTCATATTTCTGTTGTTGGAACAAAAAAGCCTCAACTATATGACCCATTAAAGTCCCAGCTGCTAATGCAACCAACTGAGGAATTGGTTGGGGGTCTGTAATTCCCTCCTTAATGCCCAAAGTTTTCCAGTAAATGCCCAGGTAACATTGGGTTCCCTCTCACTTATCATACAAAGAGATAGCTCTAATCCTGCTTGCCGATAACTTGGGTTTTGATCTCTGGCTGTGATTAAACCTAAACTGTATCTAACAGAAAAATACCAAGCAACAAAAACTGAGGAAAAGATTTTCCTCCTGAACTAAGTTCTCACAAAAAAAGACATTTTTAAATGAAAAAAACCTTATATCTACACAGGCAACATTCTTCCCCTGTATGACAAAGTCAGCAGGACCACTGAACCCATAAAATTCCCAGGTTCTTAGAGAAGGAATTGTGGAGGATAAAGGCAACCCTGAACTGAATCCCTGGTTAGAAGGGCCTACTGATCATCGGAGATTGGAAGGACCTGAGGCGGGAGAAAGTCCTTTAAGAACAGAAAGTAGAACTGGGTAGGGTTAGGCCAACATTCCCTTCATTTGAGGAAGGGGGATTGACCACACCTTTTTCCAGAAGCCTATCACCTGAGACTTAAGACCTGCACCTGCACTATTCACCTTTAACTGGCCGACAGGTGCCTGGTTTTGCTGTTTATGAGAAGAGGTCATTAAGGGAGAGACGTCTCCCAGGGAAGAAAAGAAAAGAGTCTGCTTTTACTCACCCTTCGATGGAAGTGATCCCCGGTTTCGGCACCAAAATGATGCGGGAGAGCGAGGTTCTTGTCTCACGGAGTCGAAAAATGAATCTCGCGGACAACAGAGAGTGAGTTAAAGCCATAGAAGTTTATTAAGTGAAAATGTAGAAAAAGCTCTCCAGAGTGAGACGGGTCCTGACAGGGTTGCCCAAAACTGAGTGAATTTTAAAGAAGGAAATCATCATATTGTTTAATCATCTTGGTTAAAACCATCCAGTGGTGTTTTATTGCACTTAAAATCACATGGAAATAGAAAATAAAATAGAACCCCCTCCCCCCACGGCTTATAAGACTTCTTGTTGTTTGTCCCCTGCCCACTCCTCCAGCCACATCCTGCTTCTCTCCTGCCAGCCACTGGGATCAGCCACCCCCGCCTGCTTTCTATTTCTGCACCACTCTAGTTCTTTCCGGCTGCTGAGCCTTTGCACTTTCTGTTTCTGCCGTGGGTGCTCTTTCCAGATGTTCATGCCACTGAATCTCTGTCATCATCATTTGGGGTTTAGCTCGAGAAGCCTCCCATGACTGTATTATTAAATGTTGCCTCCTGGCCTCCTGATTCATCTTTTTCCCATGGCTTTGTTTTATCTTCTTTGTAGCACTCATTTCATTCGTTGGTTTATTTTATTCCTCCCCACCCTCACACCCTCCAGCATATAAGCTCCAGGAAGTCAGGGACGTGTCAGTCCGCTGTGTTGCCAGCACCTAGGACAGTGCCTGGCGCCCTGGAGACTCAGTATTTGTTGAAGTAACAGGATGAACAAGTGGTTAGATGACTGTGAATAAATGTATCCACAGTGAATAAACACAACCCTGCCTTCAAATAGTTCACAGAGGGATCAACAAACATTTCCAATCCAAGGAAACAAAAGCACTATAGAGATACATATAAAAGCGCTATTTGAACATTGATGAGGGAATAATTAAATCTCTTTTCTATGAATGAGTCTTACCTCTTTGCTTATCTGGTAAGTTCCATAAGGACAAACTGTATCTTATACTTCCATTATAGCCCCCACCACAGTGGTTTCTAAATGCCAGTCCCTGGACAAATTGCAACAGAATCACCTGGGGACCTTAAAAAACATCACAAACATCTGATTCTGATTCTGCAAGTATCATGAGGGCCCTAAGATGTGTCTTTGTATGAAAGTCCCCCAGGTAAGTTCTGAAGTGCACTAGCTTGGGAACCACCGTGCCACACTGCCTAATACTGACCTGATACCTGCCTAAACTGAAATAAACCCATCTCTGCCTGGCTCCCTTCTTTTTCTCACCAGCCCAAGCTGAGCCCAAGTAGATCACCAAACATGTCTACGATTCCTGTGACCAGTGGGGACAGTGAATATAAGAAGAAATGAGCAATCATTTCTTTTTCCTAGCATGATGGTTTCAGTGTTGCTTGTCTCTCTTCACAGGGATGGTTATTACCAGCCTTACAGATCATTTTATCTTTTTAACTGCACAGCACACAGGCATCTCCCATCAGTCCCACCCCTTGTGAATATTACTGCAGCCTGGAGAAATTGGCTCCCTGGGCTGCATAGACACCTTTCTTTCCCATGGGCCTTGGGTTGAAGGGCATGTGGGATTGTGTGTGTGTGCGTGCTCTCGTGCTTGCGCTGATGTCAGATACATGTCTGTGACTCAGACCACAAAGGAGGATTGATTGACTTCCATAGGTTCTGGTGTTTATTTGCTGGGTGGGGGTCCAGGTTCAGCAAGCTGGTGTTCTGGGGGGCAAGGTAAGAAGTGAGCTCCCTCCAGCATTGGGAAACCCCTGGGCAGCTGTCACCCATCATGATGTCTTGACTTATCCTTGGGGAAGACCCTATCTGAGAGTGGCTGGGAAGTCAAGACTGACCAAATTTCCTGAATGCTGGGGATCCCAGAATTTTTATGCAGGAGGGGCTTAGAGGTGAAAGTATTTTGAAGAGAGAGCTAGAGGCTTTCCCTAGAAACCATGTTTTATAGCAGCACATTATTTGTGCTTGGATTGTATGCTGGTTAGGGGTAGCCTAGGGGTCTGATAAAGATTACAGGGAGCAAACACCAGAGTTTTCTCTACCACCCCATGCCATCTGCCCATGACACCTGCCTAGGGCCCTCACTAATGTCACTTCTGCTCTTATGGCTTAATTTTGCAAACAAAGTTTCCCCAAGTCTCATCTCCTCACCTTTCTTCCTTTCGCCTTTTCTTTACTCTTATACTGGCTAAGATCATCACAAAAGCAATATATTCTCATCTAGGTTTGCTTTTGAGTACTCTGGCTACAGATGGACAGACTCTATGTATATAATAGGGTTTACATCAACTACCTGGAACATGGGTAGGAATGAGGCAGTGAAGGGAAGGGGCTTCCAAGCAGGCAGTATCACCCCAGGGACCATGGATAAAGCCCACATCTTTATCAATCCTGCATACAGAGGGATACTTATTTCCTCTTCTGCTACAGCATGCTTCATATGGAGTTGATGTTTGACTTTCCAGCCCATGATACAGTAAAAACAGCAGATTAGAAGGGAGCAGAGGTTGCTAGGACCAGGTTTAATGACGGGGGGTGGGGGGAGGGTGCGGGAAATAGAGAGACAGATGGATTGACTGACTCTCAGTGAAGGACATGCTGAGATTAGTATTCAGGGTAGGCTGCATTTTGCCAGGGGCTTATATTGCCAAGTGGAGGGTGTGAGGGCCTGGGAACCAAAACACCCAGATTCACACTCGGGTTCTACCACTAACTCGCTGTGCAGCCTTGGACAAGTCTATTAAACTTCTCTGGGATCTCAGTTTTCTCACCTGTAAAAGGGCAATAATAATGACCCCAAATATCCCTAGACTCCTATCAAATGAGGGAACAGGGGTAGGGGTGCTATTTTCTCATTTTTCCTTACCTGTTCTATTATTTGTTTACTTGATCCAAAAATAACAAACTTTTTATTGTGAAAATTTGTTGTAAAGGGAAAAAAAAAGGAAATGGAATGATTCAGAAGTACATAATGTCAAAAGAGAAACTACTTCCTCATAAATCCCCTGTCTTTGGGCCACTCCATCTTATTCCTCACTGTTACTAGAATGGAATGTATCCCTTCAGATCTACCAGTGCTTTGTAAAACCTACACAGAATACAAAATAAGGAACAGAAAACAATGGGCAGAACCATTATACCTCAAATGTTCCAAGGGCCTCTCTGTACAAAAACTCAGAAAAAAGATTTTTCAAATGTAAAAACAAACAAGTAAACAAAAACTTGAGGAAGAGGTTAAATGGTGTGCAGCAGATTCTGTTTAACAAGGCTGGGAAACATAGTGCTTTTTATAAAGATTTACATAAACATTATAAAAATATATAGAAGTTCTAGCATTGAAAAAAGACCTTCCATCCTTCGGACAATTCACTTAGAAAGAAAAGTTCATTCTCCACCTACGCTATCCTTGTTCTTCATAGTTACCACTAAGTTTACAATATATATAACTAGTTGAGTAGTTAATTCCTCCCAGGTATGTAGAGTAAATGCCAAAGGCAACTGTGAATTTTTTCTCACCAGTTTCCTTCATCAGCACAAATGTGTCTTGATCTTTTGATTTGGGTCTGTTTTCTTTTCTCCTTTCCTTTAAATGCTTCACAAATTTGCGTGTTATCTGTGCACTGGGGTCATGCTAATCTTTGTATCATTCCAATTTAGTTTATGTGCTACTGAAATGAGCACTCTATTTCTTTACCTTGGTGCTTCTCCCCCAAATTTTCATCAACTTGAAGATTAGCTAAATTAGCTCAACAAATTTTCCTTCTCCACATTTTTGGTTCTGCTTTTTCTGATTGGACTTTGTTTCTTCAGTCCACTGTGTCTAGCTTTGGTCAGGTTTTTTTTTCCCCCTCCTTTGGTCAATTTTAAAGCCTTCAAGCAAGGAACATTCTCCTGTGTCCATGTGGACAGAAGGGGAGGAGGTGCGTTCTTCCCATTTTGGAAGACAACATTGCATTGTGTAAATTCTCCCAGATTCAGAGTCAGAAGTCTCAGATCTGAGATCTTTAGTATGATCTTTAATTATCTCCTTTGGGTGTCAGGTTTCTCCTCTGTAGAAAGATCCTTCCAGCTTAGATGTTTTTGGACTCGGATTCCGTGCTTAGTCATGATTTGCCTGTTAATGTTTGCCTACAATGGGACTCAACATTCCATTCTTGCCCCTGTGGCTAGGTTCTTTGGCTTTCTGGAAACCTAGATGCAGCCTATAGTGTGGGGCCCCGAAACAGGGGCCAGTTACTCCTCAGGGTGCTCAGTCATCCAACTGTTCCTTCAGTCTCAGGGTGCAAAAATACAGAAGAGTTGGCATTCTGGTGGACCCAAGGGTATAAAGCCTTGACCATTTCTCATCCAGAAGACAGGCTTAACTTAGCCTCAATTTGGGGTTCAAGAAACCACAAAATTACAAAAGTTAACCTAAAAGGGTTTCCAGAGAGCTTTTAAAATTTGTGTTTTTTTATTATAAAAATAATACAGGAATTGGTAAAAATAAAGTTGAACAATACTTAATGGTATAAAATGAAAAGTAAAAATGCCCTTTATCCTCACCTTCAGTGCCACTCTGCAAAGAATCCTCTGTGGTGTCTTGTATATGTGCTGAGAAATTTACTATGCATAATTATACACTTATATTTACCCTTGCATCACCAGCACTCAAGCACACACAGATAAATGGGAACAGTTTGTAAAGTTTGCATCTTGCTTTTTGCATTTAATGAAACAAGTTGGAAATTTTCCATGCCAACACATGTGGATCTGTCCTGTCTCCTTTCTCTTTTCCTTTAAATGCTTCATAAATTTGCGTGTTATCTGTGCACTGGGGTCATGCTAATCTTTGTATCATTCCAATTTAGTTTAAGTGCTAGTGAAATGAGCACTCTATTTCTGTACCTTGGTGCTTCTCCCCCAAATTTTCATCAACTTGAGTATTAGCTAAATTAGCTCAACAAATTTTCCTTCTCCACATTTTTGGTTCTGCCTTTTCTGATTGGATCTGTGGATCTGTCTTGTTCTTCATAGGGCTGCCTAGCATTCCCTGAAGGAAAAAGGAGGTTAGCAGTGGCCACCCAGCTTATTTCCACCTTGTTGCCGCTGCAAACAATGCCTCTCCAAGAGCTTTTAATTCAGTGTTTTCTAAAGTTTGATCCTTGGAACACAAGCCTCTAGAGATGTTCAGTGACAAAAACAACAACAAAAAAATGGTTTAGAAGTCAGACAAATGTGGAAAGCACTGCATTTTATTTTATTTATTTACTATTATTTTTAAAGATTTTTTTTTCTTCAAAATATAATTTAAATTCTAGTTAGTTAACATACAGTGCAGTATTGGTTTCAGGAGTAGAATTCAGTGATTCATCACTTACATACAACACCCAGTAATCATCACACTAAGTGCCCTCCTTTTTTTTTTTAAATTTTTTATTGTTATGTTAATCACCATACATTACATCATTAGTTTTTGATGTAGTGTTCCATGATTCATTGTTTGTGCATAACACCCAGTGCTCCATGCAGAACATGCCCTCTTTAATACCCATCACCAGGCTAACCCATCCTCCCCCACCCCCCTCTAGAACCCTCAGTTTATTTTTCAGAGTCCATCATCTCTCATGGTTCGTCTCACCCTCCGATTTCCCCCCTTTCATTTTTCCCCTCCTGCTATCTTCTTCTTTTTTTTTTTTTCTTAACATATATTGCATTATTTGTTTCAGAGGTACAGATCTGTGATTCAACAGTCTTGCACAATTCACAGCACTCACCATAGCACATACCCTCCCCAATGTCTGTCACCCAGCCACCCCATCCCTCCCACCCCCTCCCCACTCCAGCAACCCTCAGTTTGTTTCCTGAGATTAAGAATCCCTCATATCAGTGAGGTCATATGATACATGTCTTTCTCTGTTTGACTTATTTTGCTCAGCATAATACCCTCCAGTTCCATCCATGTCGTTGCAAATGGCAAGATCTCAGATCTCATTCCTTTTGATGGCTGCATAATATTCCATTGTATATATATACCACCTCTTCTTTATCCATTCATCTGTCCATGGGCATCTTGGCTGTTTCCACAGTTTGGCTATTGTGGACATTGCTGCTATAAACATTGGGGTGCATGTACCCCTTCGGATCCCTACATTTGTATCTTTGGGGTAAATACCCAGTAGTGCAATTGCTGGATTGTAGGGTAGCTCTATTTTCAACTTTTTGAGGAACCTCCATACTGTTTTCCAGAGTGGTTGCACCAGCTTGCATGCCCACCAACAGTGTAGGAGGGTTCCCCTTTCTCCGCATCCCCGCCAACATCTGTGGTTTCCTGACTTGTTAATTTTAGCCATTCTGACTGGTGTGGGGTGGTATCTCATTGAGGTTTTGATTTGGATTTCCCTGATGCTGAGCGATGTTGAGCACTTTTTCATGTGTCTGTTGGCCATTTGGATGTCTTCTTTGGACAAATGTCTGTTCATGTCTTCTGCCCATTTCTTGATTGGATTCTTTGTTCTTTGGGTGTTGAGTTTGATAAGTTCTTTATAGATTTTGGATACTAGCCCTTTATCTGATATGTCATTTGCAAATATCTTCTCCCATTCTGTCAGTTGTCTTTTGGTTTTGTTGACTGTTTCTTTTGCTGTGCAAAAGCTTTTTATCTTGATGAAGTCCCAATAGTTCCATTTTTGCCCTTGCTTCCCTTGCCTTTGGCTATGTTTCTAGGAAGAAGTTGCTGCGGCTGAGGTCGAAGAGGTTGATGCCTGTGTTCTCCTTTAGGCTGTTGATGGACTCCTGTCTCACATTTAGGTCTTTCAACCATTTGGAGTCTATTATTGTATGTGGTGTAAGGAAATGGTCCAGTTTCAGTCTTCTGCATGTAGCTGTCCAATTTTCCCAACACCATTGGTTGAAGAGACTGTCTTTTTTCCATTGGACATTCTTTCCTGCTTTGTCAAAGATTAGTTGACCATAGAGTTGAGGGTCCATTCCTGGGCTCTCTATTCTGTTCCATTGATCTATGTGCCTGTTTTTGTGCCAGTACCATACTGTCTTGATGATGACAGCTTTGTAGTAGAGCTGGAAGTCCGGAATTGTGATGCCGCCAGCTTTGCTTTTCTTTTTCAACATTCCTCTGGCTATTCGGGGTCTGTTCTGGTTCCATACAAATTTTAGGATTATTTGTTCCTAAGTGCCCTCCTTAATACCCAGCACTCATCTAGCCCATCCTCTACCCATCTCCCTTCATCACCCCTCAGTTTGCTCTCTACCATTAAGAGTTTCTTATGGTTTGCTTCCCTCTCCCCATCCCCTATATGTTCAACTGTTTTGTTTCTTAAATTCCACATGTTAGTGAAATCATATGGTATTTGTCTTTTTCTGACTGAATTATTTCAGTTAGCATAATGCACTCTAGCTCCATCCACATCTTTAAATGGCAAAATTTCATTCTTTTAGACGGCTGACTAATATTCCATTATATATATCTATCCATATATTCCTCTCTCTCTATATATATATATTTATATACACATATAATATATAATATATATATTAGTGTATATATATATATATATAATGGATAAGGAAGAGGTGGTGTATATATATATATATATATATACATACATTCTTTATCCATTCATCAGTCAATGGATGGACATTTGGGCTCTCTCCATAGTTTGGCTATAGTTGATAATGCTGCTATAAATATCAGGGTGCATGTACCCCTTCAAATCTGTATTTTTGTATCCTTTGGGTAAATACCTAGTAGTGCAATTCTGGATCATAGGGTAGTTCTATTTTCAACTTTTTGAGGAACCTTCATACTCTTTTCCAGAGTGGCTGTACCAGTTTGCGTTCCCACCAACAGTGCAAGAGGGTTCCCCTTTCTCTGCACCTCTCCAACATCTGTTATTTACTGTGTTATTAATTTTAGCCATTCTGATAGGTGTGGGGTGATATCTTATTGTGGTTTTGATTTGTATTTCCCTGATGATGAGTGATGGTGAATATCTTTTCATATGTCTGTTGGCCATCTGGATGTCTTCTTTAGAAAAGTGTCTATTCATATCTTCTGCCCATTTCTTAACTGGATTATTTGTTTTTTGGGTTTTTTTGGGGGGGGTTATTTGTTTTTTGGGTGTTGAGTTTGATAAATTCTTTATGGATTTTGGATACTAACCCTTTATTGAATATGTCATTTGCAAATATCTTCTCCCATTCCATAGACTGCCTTTTGGTTTTGTTGATTATTTTGTTTCTTTCACTGTGCAGAAGCTTTTTATCTTGATGAAGTCCCAGTAGTTCATTTTGCTTTTGTTTCCCTTGCCTCCAGTGACATGTCTAGTAAGAAGTTCCTATGGACAAGGTCAAAGAGGTTGCTGCCTGTGTTTTCCTCTAGGATTTTGATGATTTTCCTGTCTGACATTTAGGGTTTTTTTTTAAATTTATTTTTGTGTATGGTATAAGAAAGTGGTCCAGTTTCATTCTTCTGCATGTGGCTGTCCAGTTTTCCCAACACCGTTTGTTGAAGAACACTGTCTTTTTCCATTGGGTATTCTTCCCTGCTTTGCTGAAGAATAGTTAACCATATAGTTGTGGGTCCATTTCTGGGTTTTGTGTTCTGTTTCTTTAATCTATGTGTCTTAGTGCCAGTACCATACTGTCTTGACTACAGCTTTGTAATATAACATGAAATCAGAATTGTGATGCCTCCAGCTTTGCTTTTCTTTTTCAATATTCCTTTGGCTATTCAGGGTCTTTTCTTGTTCCATTCAAATTTTAGGATTGTTTGTTCCAGCTCTATGAAAATGCTGCTGTTATTTTGATAGGCATTGCATTGAATGTGTAGATTGCTTTCGGTAGCATAGCCATTTTAACGATATTTGTTCTTCCAATCCATGAGCATGGAATGTTTTTCCTGTTCTTTGTGTCTTCCTCAATATTTTTCATAAGTGTTTTATAGTTTCCAGAGTACAGATCCTTTACCTCTTTGATTAGGTTTATTCCCAGGTATCTTATGGTTTTTGGTGCAATTGTAAATGGGATCGACTCCTTGATTTCTCTTTCTGTTGCTTCATTATTAGTGTATACAAATGCAACAGATTTCTGTACATTGATTTTATATCCTGTGACTTTACTGAATTCATGTATGAATTATAGCAATTTGTTGGTGAAGTCTCATGGGGTTTCTACATAGAGTATTTTGTTATATGCAAATAGTGAAAGTTTAACTTCTTCCTTGCCAATTGGAATGACTTTTGTTGTTGTTGTTGTTGTTGTTGTTGTTGTCATTGTCTGATTGTTGAGGCTAAGACTTCCAGTACTATGTTAAATAGTATTGGTGAGAGTGAACATCCCTGTCTTATTCCTAACCATAGAGGAAAAGCTCCGATTTTCCCCATTGAAGATGATATTAGCTGTGGGTCTTTCATATATGGCATTTATGATGTTGAGGGATGTTCCAACTATCCCTACTTTGTTGAGGATTTTTATCAAGAATGGATGTTATATTTTGTCAAATGCTTTCTCTGCATCTATTGAGAGGATCATATGGTTTTTATCCTTTCTTCTATTAATGTGCTGTATCACACTGATTGATTTGTGAATATTGAGCCACCTCTGCAGCCCAGGAATAAATCCCACTTGATAGTGGTGAATAATTATTTTAATGAACTGTTGGATTCGATTTAGTGGAGTCTTTGTCTGGTTTTGGAATCAAGGAAATGCTGGCCTCATAGAAAGAGTATGGCACTTTTCATTACATTTCTATTTTTTTGGAACAATTTGAGATGGATAGGTATTAACTCTTCTTTAAATGTCTTGTAGAATTGTCCTGGGAAGCCATCTGGCCCAGGACTTTTGTTTGTTGGGAGATTTTAAATTACTGATTCAATTTCTTTGCTGGTTATGGGTCTGTTCAAATTTTCTATTTCTTCCTGTCTCAGTTTTGGTAGTTTGTATGTTTCTAGGAATTTGTCCAGTTCTTCCAGATTGCCCAGTTTGTTGGCACAATTTTCCCTAATATTCTCTTATGATTATTTGTATTTCTGTGGTATTGGCTGTGATCCCTTCTCTTTCATTCATGATTTTATTTATTTGGGACCCTTCTCTTTTCTTTTTGGTAAGTCTGGCTGGAGCTTTATCAATATTATTAATTCTTTCAAAGAACCAGCTCTTAGTTTCATTGATCTGTTCTTCTGTTTTGTTGTTGTTGTTGTTTCTGTATCATTTATTTCTGCCCTGATCTTAATTATTTCCCCTTTCTGCTGGCTTTAGGCTTTATTTGCTGTTCCTTTTATAGCTCCTGTAAGGTTAGGTTATTTGAGACTTTTCTTCTTGCAAGTATACTTGCAATATACTTCCCTCTTAGGACTGCCTTTGCTGCATCCCAAAAGTTTTGCAGCAAAGACAGTCCTAAGTTTTTAATTTAACTTTTAAGTCCTAAAAGCTTTTAATTTCTTCTTTAATTTCTTTGTTAACTCATCCATTCTTTAATAAGATGTTCTTTAACCTCCATGTATTTGTGGTCTTTTCCAAATTTTTTCTTGTGGTTGACTTCAAGTTTCACAGCATTGTGATCAGTGACCCAGTATGTGATCTATTCTGGAGAATGTTCCATGTGCACTTGAAAAGAATATGTATTCTGCTTTAGGATGAAATGTTCTGAATATATCTGTTAAGTCTATCTGGTCCAGTGTGTCATTCAAAGTCATTGTTTCCTTGTTGATTTTCTGCTTAGATGATCTGTCCATTGTTGTAAGTGGGTTGTTAAAGTACTCTGCTATTATTGTATTATTGTCAATTATTTTCTTTATGTTTATTATTAATTGACTTATATATTTGAGTGCTTCCAAGTTGGGGGCATAAATATTTACAGTTGTTGGATCCTCTTGATGGATAGACCCCTTAATTATGATATAATGCCCTTCTTTATCTCTTGTTACAGTCTTTGTTTTAAACTCATGTTTGTCTGATATAAGTATGGCTACTTCAGCTTTCCTTTGATGTCCGTTAGCATGATAGATGGTTCTCTATTCCCTCACTTTCAATCTGCAGGTGTCTTTAGGTCTAAAATGAGTCTTTTATAGGCAGTGTACAGATGAATCTTTTTTTTTTTTTTATCCATTCTCATACCCTATGTCTTTTCTTTGAAGCATTTAGTCCATTTACATTCAGTGATTTTTTTTTTCATTTTTTATTTTTTATTTTTTTTTAAAATTTTTTTATTGTTACGTTAATCCCCATACATTACATCATTAGTTTTAGATATAGTGTTCCATGATTCATTGTTTGTGCATAACACCCAGTGCTCCATGCAGAACGTACCCTCAATATCCATCACCAGGCTAACACATCCTCCCACCCCCCTCCCCTCTAGGACCCTCAGTTTGTTTTCCAGAGTCCATCGTCTCTCATGGTTCGTCTCCCCCTCCAATTTTCCCCCCCTTCATTCTTCCCCTCCTGCTACATTCTTCTTCTTTTTTTTTCTTTCTTAACATATATTGCATTATTTGTTTCAGAGGTACAGATCTGAAATTCAACAGTCTTGCACAATTCACAGCGCTTACCAGAGCACATACCCTCCCCAGTGTCCATCACGCAGTCACCCCATCCCTCCCACCCCACCCCCCACTCCAACAACCCTGTTTGTTTCCTGAGATTAAGAATCCCTCATATCAGTGAGGTCATATGATACATGTCTTTCTCTGTTTGACTTATTTCACTCAGCATAATACCCTCCAGTTCCATCCACGTCGTTGCAAATGGCAAGATCTCATTCCTTTTGATGGCTGCATAATAGTCCATTGTATATATATACCACCTCTTCTTTATCCATTCATCTGTCGATGGACATCTTGGCTCTTTCCACAGTTTGGCTATTGTGGACATTGCTGCTATAAACATCGGGGTGCACGTACCCTTTCAGATCCCTACTTTTGTATCTTTGGGGTAAATACCCAGTAGTGCAATTGCTGGATCAGATGGTAGCTCTATTTTCAACTTTTTGAGGAACCTCCATACTGTTTTCCAGAGTGGCTGCACCAGCTTGCATTCCCACCAACAGTGTAGGAGGGTTCCCTTTTCTCCACATCCCCGCCAACATCTGTCATTTCCTGACTTGTTAATTTTAGCCATTCTGACTGGTGTGAGGTGGTATCTCATTGAGGTTTTGATTTGGATTTCCCTGATGCTGAGCGATATTGAGCACTTTTTCATGTGTCTGTTGGCCATTTGGATGTCTTCTTTGGGAAAATGTCTGTTCATGTCTTCTGCCCATTTCTTGATTGGATTCTTTGTTCTTTGGGTGTTGAGTTTGATGAGTTCTTTATAGATTTTGGATACTAGCCCTTTATCTGATATGTCATTTGCAAATATCTTCTCCCATTCTGTCAGTTGTCTTTTGGTTTTGTTGACTGTTTCCTTTGCTTTGCAAAAGCTTTTTATCTTGATGAAGTCCCAATAGTTCATTTTTGCCCTTGCTTCCCTTGCCTTTGGTGATGTTTCTAGGAAGAAGTTGCTGCAGCTGAGGTCGAAGAGGTTGCTGCCTGTGTTCTCCTTTAGGATTTTGATGGACTCCTGTCTCACATTGAGGTCTTTCAACCATTTGAGTCTATTTTTGTGTGTGGTGTAAAGAAATGGTCCAGTTTCAGTCTTCTGCATGTGGCTGTCCAATTTTCCCAACACCATTTGTTGAAGGGACTGTCTTTTTTCCATTGGACATTCTTTCCTGCTTTGTCAAAGATTAGTTGACCATAGAGTTGAGGGTCCATTTCTGGGCTCTCTATTCTGTTCCATTGATCTATGTGCCTGTTTTTGTGCCAGTACCATACTGTCTTGATGATGACAGCTTTGTAGTAGAGCTGGAAGTCCGGAATTGTGATGCCGCCAGCTTTGCTTTTCTTTTTCAACATTCCTCTGACTATGCAGGGTCTTTTCTGGTTCCATACAAATTTTAGGATTATTTGTTCCATTTCTTTGAAAAAAGTGGATGATATTTTGATTGGAATTGCATTGAATGTGTAGATTGCTCTAGGTAGCATTGACATCTTCACAATATTTGTTCTTCCAATCCATGAGCATGGAACGTTTTTCCATTTCTTTTTGTCTTCCTCAATTTCTTTCATGAGTATTTTATAGTTTTCTGAGTACAGATCCTTTGCCTCTTTGGTTAGATTTATTTCTAGGTATCTTATGGTTTTGGGAGCAATTGTAAATGGGATCGACTCCTTCATTTCCCTTTCTTCTGTCTTGTTGTTGGTGTATAGGAATGCCACTGACTTCTGTGCATTGATTTTATATCCTGCCACTTTACTGAATTCCCGTATGAGTTCTAGCAGTTTTGGGGTGGAGTCTTTGGGATTTTCCACATAAAGTATCATATCATCTGCAAAGAGTGAGAGTTTGACTTCTTCTTTGCCGATTTGGATGCCTTTGATTTCTTTTTGTTGTCTGATTGCTGTGGCTAGGACTTCCAATACTATGTTGAATAGCAGTGGTGATAGTGGACATCCCTGCCGCGTTCCTGACCTTAGAGGGAAAGCTCTCAGTTTTTCCCCATTGAGAATGATATTCGCTGTAGGTTTTTCATAGATGGTTTTATGATACTGAGGTTTGTACCCCCTATGCCTATACTTTGAAGAGTTTTGATCAAGAAAGGATGCTGTACTTTGTCAAATGCTTTTTCTGCATCTATTGAGAGGATCATATGATTCTTGTTCTTTCTTTTATTAATGTATTGTATCACGTTGATTGATTTGCGGATGTTGAACCAACCTTGCAGCCCAGGGATAAATCCCACTTGGTCGTGATGAATAATCCTTTTAATATACTGTTGGATCCTATTGGCTAGTATTTTGGTGAGAATTTTTGCATCCATGTTCATCAGGGATATTGGTCTGTAATTCTCCTTTTTGATGGGGTCTTTGTCTGGTGTTGGGATCAAGGTAATGGTGGCCTCATAAAATGAGTTTGGAAATTTTCCTTCCATTTCTAATTTTTGGAACAGTTTCAGAAGAATAGGTATTAATTCTTCTTGAAATGTTTGGTAGAATTCCCCTGGGAAGCCATCTGGGCCTGGGCTTTTGTGTTTTGGGAGATTTTTGATGACTGCTTCAATTTCCTTAGTGGTTATAGGTCTATTCAGGTTTTCTATTTCTTCCTGGTTCAGTTTTGGTAGTTGATACATCTCTAGGAATGCATCCATTTCTTCCAGGTTATCTAATTTGCTGGCATAAAGTTGCTCATAATATGTTTTTATAATTGTTTGTATTTCTTTGGTGTTGGTTGTGATCTCTCCTCTTTCATTCATGATTTTGTTAATTTGGGTCATTTCTCTTTTCTTTTTGATAAGTCTGGCCAGGGGTTTATCAATCTTTTTAATTCTTTCAAAGAACCAGCTCCTAGTTTTGTTGATCTGTTCTACTGTTCTTTTAGTTTCTATTTCATTGATTTCTGCTCTGATCTTTATTATTTCTCTTTTGCTGCTGGGTTTAGGCTTTATTTGCTGTTCTTTCTCCAGCTCCTTTAGGTGTATGGTTAGGTTGTGTACTTGAGACCTTTCTTGTTTCTTGAGAAAGGCTTGTATTGCTATATACTTTCCTCTTAGGACTGCCTCTACTGCATCCCAAAGATTTTGAATAGTTGTGTTTTCATTTTCATTGGTTTCCATGAATTTTTTTAATTCTTCTTTAATTTCCTGGTGGACCCATTCATTCTTCAGTAGGATGTTCATTAGCCTCCATGTATTTGAGTTCTTTCCAACTTTCCTCTTGTGATTGAGTTCTAGTTTCAAAGCATTGTGGTCTGAAAATAGGCAGGGAATGATCCCAATCTTTTGGTACTGGTTGAGACCTGATTTATGACCTAGGATGTGATCGATTCTGGAGAATGTTCCATGGGCACTAGAGAAGAATGTGTATTCTGTTGCTTTGGGATGGAATGTTCTGAATATGTCTGTGAAGTCCATTTGGTCCAGTGTGTCATTTAAGGTCTTTATTTCCTTGTTGATCTTTTGCTTAGACGATCTGTCCATTTCAGTGAGGGGGGTGTTAAAGTCCCCCACTATTATTGTATTGTTGTCAATGTGTTTCTTTGCTTTTGTTATTAATTGGCTTATATAATTGGCTGCTCCCATGTTAGGGGCATAGATATTTACAATTGTTAGATCTTCTTGTTGGATAGACCCTTTAAGTAGGATATAGTGTCCTTCCTCATCTCTTATTACAGTCTTTGGTTTAAAATTGAATTTGTCTGCTATAAGGATTGCCACCTCAGCTTTCTTTTGGTGTCCATTAGCATGGTAAATGGTTTTCCACCCCCTCACTTTCAATCTGGGGGTGTCTTTGGTTCTAAAATGAGTCTCTTGCAGACAGCATATCGATGGGTCTTGTTTTTTAATCCAATCTGATAGCCTGTGTCTTTTGATTGGGGCATTTAGCCCATTTACATTCAGGGTAACTATTGAAAGATATGAATTTAGTGCCATTGTATTGCCTGTGAGGTGACTGTTACTGTATATTGTCCCCTGTTCCTTTCTGGTCTATGTTGCTTTTAGGCTCTCTCTTTGCTTAGAGGACCCCTTTCAAGATTTCTTGTAGGGCTGGTTTCGTGTTTGCAAATTCCTTTAGTTTTTGTTTGTCCTGGAAGCTTTTTATCTCTCCTTCAATTTTCAATGACAGCCTAGCTGGATATAGTATTCTTGGCTGTATATTTTTCTCATTTAGTGCTCTGAATATGTCCTGCCAGTCCTTTCTGGCCTGCCAGGTCTCTGTGGATAAATCTGTTGCCAATCTAATGTTTCTACCATTGTAGGTTACATATCTCTTCTCCCGAGCTGCTTTCAGGACTTTCTCTTTGTCTCTGAGACTCGTAAGTTTTACTATTAGATGTCGGGGTGTTGACCTATTTTTATTGATTTTGAGAGGGGTTCTCTGTGCTTCCTGGATTTTGATGCCTGTTTCCTTCCCCAAATTAGGGAAGTTCTCTGCTATAATTTGCTCCATTATACCTTCTGCCCCTCTCTCTCTTTCTTCTTCTTCTGGGATCCCAATTATTCTAATGTTGTTTCGTCTTATGGTATTGTTTATCTTTCGAATTCTGCCCTCGTGATCCAGTAGTTGTTTATCTCTCTTTTTCTCAGCTTCTTTATTTTCCATCCTTTGGTCTTCTATCTCACTGATTCTTTCTTCTGCCTCATTTATCCTAGCAGTTAGTGCCCCCATATTTGATTGCACCTCATTAATAGCCTTTTCGATTTCTACTTGGTTCGATTTTAGTTCTTTTACTTCTCCAGAAAGGGTTTCTCTAATAACTTCCATGCTTTTTTCAAGCCCAACTAGTATCTTTAAAGTGATGATTCTGAACTCTAGATCTGACATTGTACTAATGTCTGTATTGAGTAGGTCCCTGGCAGTTGGTACTACCTCTTGTTCTTTTTGTTGAGGTGATTTTTTCCGTCTTGTCATTTTGTGCAGAGGAGAATAGATGAATGAGAGAACAAAATGCTAACAGGGTAACAACGTCCCCAGAAAATATACTCTAAACAAATCAGAAAAGACCTGAAGCAGTGGGAAAAGAAAGGGAAAGAGAGAGAAAAGCAAACGAAAAAAAAAAAAAAAAAGAAAAAGATAAAGATAAAAACAAACAAAAACAGAACAAAACAAAACAAAAACAGAATGTGATCAAATATGATCAGGTGGTTTATAGATCAGTGCCACACACTAGATTCTGGGTGTATTTTGGTCTGTTAGAAGAAAGTGCCTCCCAAAATTTTAAAGAAAGAAAAACTTATATATGTACAAAAATAAGGGTTGATATGATGAAGGGATGGAATATGACTGTAAAGATGGAAATTATAAAAAATTTTATAAAAGGAATTGATAAGTTGTTTGAAAAAAGAAAGAAGAGGATTTAAAAAAAAAAAGAAAAAAAAAAGGGAGAGAATGTGATCAGGCAGGGGAGTAGAAAAAAACCATACACTAGAGATTTAGAGTATATTTTGATCTGTTAGAAGAAACTATCTCAAAATTTTAAAGAGAGAACAACTTATATATATATATACCAAAAATATGGGTAACTACTATGAAAGGATAGAATATGACTCTAAAAATGAAAAATAAAAATGTTTTTTTAAAAAAGGGATTGATAAGATGTTGGTTGAAAAAGAGAAAAAGAAAAATTCAAAAAAACAAAAAGAAAAAAGAAAAAAGAAAAAAAGACAGTTAAAAAAATAATTAACTTTGAAAGACTAAAGAATCATGGTAAAAAAGCCATGAATTCTTTTTTTTTTTTTTTAAAGATTTTATTTATTTATTTGACAGAGAGAGACACAGCGAGAGAGGCAACACAAGCAGGGGAGTGGGAGAGGGAGAAGCAGGCTTCCCTCCGAGCAGGGAACCCGATGCGAGGCTCGATCCCAGGACGCTGGGATCATGACCTGAGCTGAAGGCAGATGCTTAACGACTGAGCCACCCAGGCGCCCCAAAGCCATGAATTCTATGTGCAGTATTCCCCTAGCGCTGGAGTTCTGCCGTTCTCATTGATCGGTAACCTTGGTCTTGGCTGGCTGTTCTCACTGATCTTCTGGGGGAGGGGCCTGTTGCCGTGGTTCCCAAATGTCTTTGCTGGAGGCAGAATTGCCCCGCCCTTGCCCGGTCGGGGCTAAGTAATCTGCTCGGGTTTGCTCTCCGGAGCTTTTGTTCCCTGCACGCTTTCCGTACAGCTTTGGAGGTGGAGAGTGAAAATGGCGGCCTCCCAGTCTCCGCCCCGGAGGAGCTGAGAACTCGGGGCCCCGCTCCTCAGTGAGCCCCCAGAGAAAAGCAGTCAGTCACTCCCATCTCCCCGGTCTCCGACCGCACTCCGTGCTCACCCGGCCTGTGACCACACGTTTCTATCTCTGGCACCTGACCCGGTGTGGAGTCTCCAAACCCAGCAGATCCCTGCGGTGCACTCCCGCACTTCTCCTCCCGGGGGAAGAAGGTGAGTCTCCCCGGATCTGCCGCTTGTTGGGTCCCTGCTGGAGGAGCAGGGGCCCGACTGTGCCGCGGATCACGGTTTATGGCAACCCGGAGCTGAGAGCCCGCGCCTGGGCTCCGTCTCTGCAGCCGGCTTCCCCGCTCCGATACCTGGGAGCTCTGCCGCACTCAGGCACCCCCGGTCTTTCTGTGACCCTGAGGGTCCTGAGACCACACTGTCCCACGAGGGTTCCACCCCCCACTTAGCCACCAGAGTGATCTGATTTTGTGCTCCACAGCTCTGTCACTTGCCAGAAGCGGCCGATGGAGGCCCCCTCCCCCGTCGTCTATCCTCCCGAATATCGCCTCGGATTCACTTCTCAGCACGTCCTGCCTTCCAGAAAATGGTCGCTTTTCTGTTCAGAGAGTTGTTGCTATTCTTTTCTTCGATCTCCTGTTGAGTTTGTAGGTGTTCAGAATGGCTTGATCCCTATCCAGCTGAATTCCTGAGAGGAGACAAAATCCAGGTCTCCTACTCCTCCGCCATCTTGCCCCGCCCTTTACATTCAGTGATTATTGAAAGATATGAATTTAGTCCCAGTGTTTTACCTGTAGAGTTGGTGTTTCTGGTGATGTTCTCTGTTCCTTTCTAGTCTTTGTTGCTTTTGGTCTTTTTCTCCACTCAAAGATTCCCCCTTAATATTTCTTGCAGGGCTGGTTTAGGTCACAAACTCCTTGTTTTTGTTTGTCTGGGAAACTCTTTATCTGTCTTTCTATTCTGAATGATAGCATTGCTGGATAGAATATTTTTGGCTGCATATTTTTCCCATTCAGCATGTTAAGTATATCATGCCACTCTCTTCTGGCCTGCCAAGTTTCTGTGGACAGATTTGCTGTGAACCTGATCTGTCTTCCCTTGTAGGTTAAGGACTGTTTTTTTTTTTTCCCCTTGCCACTTTCAGGATTCTTTTCTTGTTTGTGTATTTTGTGAATTTGACTATGATAGGCCTTGGCTGAATATAATGGGAGTTCTCTGTGCTTCTTGGATTTTGATGTCTGTATCCTTCCCCCAATTAGTCAAGTTTTCAGCTACAATTTGCTTGAATAAACCTTCTGCTCCCTTTTCTCCCTCTTCATCCTCTGGGACTCCTATGATACGAATGTTATTCCATTTAATAAGTCACTGAGTTCTCCAAGTCTGCCTTCATGATCCATTACCTTTCTTTCCCTCTTCTTTTCAACTTCCTTATTTTCTATAATTTTATCTTCTGTATCACTGATTCGTTCCTCTGCTTTGTGAATCTTCATTGTTATGACATCCATTTAGGTTTGCATCTGGGTTTTAACACTTTTAATTTTGGCCTGACTAGATTTTAGTATTTTATCTCTGCAGAAATGGATTCTCTGGTATCTTCTATTGCTTTTATGGTGGCCCAGCTAGTAACCTTATATCCTTTCATCAAGCCCAGCTAGTATCCTTATAATTAGTGTTTTAAATTCTAGTTCAGATATCTTACTTATATCTGTATTGATTAAATCTCTGGCCATTAGTTCTACTTCCTGTTCTTTCTTTTGGGGTGAATTCCTGTCTTGTCATTTTGTCCAAAAAGAAAAACCCAACAAACAACAACAACAAAAAACTAGATCTCAGATGTGTTTTGGTCTGCTTGTTAAAAGAAGCTAGATTTAAAAATAAAAAAATGAAAACTAAAAAAACCAAAAAATATATATAAATATATATAAAAATAAAATTAAAAAATAATAAATGGTATAAAAATAAATATATGAATAATAAAAAAATAAATAAAAATAAAAAGGAAGCTAGCTTCTATTTCCCCCAAAGCTGATGCTTTGCAGTACTCTATGATCAGGATGATGTGAAGGGGTTTGTGCTGGTTTTCTGGGAGAGGGGCCTGTTGCACTGATTCTTAGGTGGACTTGACCTCGTGAAGATGCACTTGTAGGGTGCAGTGGGGCGGGGCTTGGTGTAAGCAGCTCTAGTCTCCATTAGGTGTTGCTGTTTTGCTCCCTGAAGACTTTCAGTGCTCATGGGTGGGGTGAAAATGGCTGGGCCACTCTCTAGCCCTGGAGCCCACCACAGAAGAGCAAACATCCACAGATGATGGGTCTGAGGCTCAGAGAGAGGGAATCATTTGCACAAGGTTATAGAGCTAACAACTAGTAGCAGAAACAGGACTAAACCCAAGACCTAAGCATTTTCTGCCACACTTATGGAAGCACCTTCTCAGGCTGTAAAATATTTTCACCAAAGTTCAAAGAGTTTAGTAAGAAAGCTATGCTTCATAAAATAAGCCTCAATATTATCTGGCTTAAAGAAATGCATTTGAAATATACAATTACTTTAATAAGAACAGTTTGGTAAATTAATTAGTTAGTAACTAGATTCATGCTCACAGTGTTGTGTCATTTTTGCAGTGCCACAGCATTATGCCAGGAATTGTTTGATGAGACAAAATCCCATCACAACATTATTGCCCTGATGGAAATGAAGGCGGTTTGGCACTGGGGCCTTGTGGGTGACTCATGTTGTGTGGGACCATTTGACATTCTCTTTCCAAGCCTCCCAAAAGATTAAGATAAAGCAGGTAGAGAGGCCTGTGATGGTTAACTTTATGTGACTGGATCAAAAGGTGCTGGATATTCGGGTGCCTGGGTGGCTCAGTTGGTTAAGCGACTGCCTTCAGCTCAGGTCATGATCCTGGAGTCCCGGGATCGAGTCCCACGTCGGGCTCCCTGCTCAGCGGGGGGTCTGCTTCTCCCACTGACCCTCTTCCCTCTCGTGCGTGGTCTCTGTCTCTCATTCTCTCTCTCTCAAATAAATAAATAAAATCTTTAAAAAAAAAAAAGGTGCTGGATATTCATCTGAATGTTATTTCTGGGTATGCCTGTGAGGGTGTTTCCAGATGAAATTAACATTTGAATGGGTGAATTCAGTAAAGTGGATCACCTTCCCCAATGTGGGTGAGCATCACCCAATTTGTTGAGGACCTGGGTTTAGAATGAAAGGTGGAGGAAGGAGAAATTCTGCTTTCCTGCTTGATTGCTTGATCTGCAACATTGATCTTATGCTGTTCTCAGCCCCTCTGGTTCTCAGGCCTTCTGACTCAGACTGAATCACAGCACTGGCTTTTCTCGGTCTACAACTTACAAACAGCAGATCATGGGACTTCTCACCCTCCATAACTGTGTGAGCTAATTCTTTATAATCATTTTCTTCATATATATTGCCATTGGTTCTATTTCTGTGGAGAACCCTGAAATTAATACAGGGCCAGAGACTAAGGATGTAGAAGCCAACAAATTCTTAGCTTGCTCTGGTGGCACTCTGGAAAGCTTAGAAAGCTTTTTAGAACAAACTCTTAACCCCACTCAACGGGACTGCTTATCTGTGCCACAAGATCTAGGATACCCCTGTCACCCTAGACTTGAGAAAGGAGAAAAGGAATGAAGAAGCTGTTCAGGCCAAGAACTATCCTAAGAGCATTCATGGACACTGTCTCATTTAAATATCACCATTCTTCATAGGTTCTTATTCTCGTTTTACAGAAAAGGAAGTTGAAAACATGAGAAATAAAATGACTTCTCTAGGGTCACACTGAGACAAACTGATATCTCTGGGGGATGTTTCTGAATTGCTAGCAAAGCCACTTGTACATCTATCTTGTACTAAATCTTGTCTTTGGACTGTGTGGCCATTAGGGCTCCTGAGAGTCTGAATGAATCTGACCTTCCCAGACTCCCAGCTGCAGAATGGCCACAGTCCACATGGTTTTGGGTGAAGGCTAGGCCTGAGCTTTCATTTGGTCTTGTCCCAGCCCTTCCAGCTGTGTGAAGTTGGACAGCTTACTCAACATTCTATGCTGAGGTTTCCTCTGTGGTAAGATAGAAATAGTGAAACCTACTTCTCATGTTGTTAGAATTCAATATGAGGTAAGGGAGCGTGTTTGGTCCAGTCCTGGCATATAGCTTTGATCCGTTACCTTCACCATGCTGGGTCACACTGGTGGTTTCAAGTTTGATCTCTACAGTGTTACTGAAAGACTGTGCCACTCTTCCGTCACTTCAAATACTGCTGTGAGTACTGGTTGGCTTTTGCTGTCCATGTTGTGTGGCCCAGACCAGACAGTATGTATTTGCCACATGAAGGGTCTCATGTGTAATGGGTACTCCATAAACATTTGCTAGCTGATTGGATAACTGATCTCTCTTTTTCCTCTATCACTAGTGCTTGTCTTTTTTTTTTTTTTTTTCTCAAATTGTTTCTATATTGCCTGGCCCTGGAAGATCAGCTGGTATCCAAGGACAATGAAGTGACCCCAAAATCACCCACCTGCTTCTACTCTTGTGGCTAAGACAACAGCTCTTCCCTGGACTGGCTATGATCATTTCCCCTTGAGGTCTCCTGCTTTTTCTTGGTACTGCTTTTCATGGGTTGGCACCTGGTGAGGTCACTTGGCACTCCCTTCCAGGATTTATGGTGCTCACTGCCCTCATAATTTCTCCCATCTTTTTCCTGTATTGATAGCTGTGTGATGCTGGGTTGCTATGACAACTGATTGATTAGCATCCGATTCCTGGACTGGGAAAAATGCAGCCAGAAAGAATTACAAATGATGCCTGATTGTCTGCTGCCAATAGCCTGATTGCTGCCATTTTCTGGCAGGTAGCTCAGCACTAACAGGAAACCCTGTGCTGTGCAATTATTGCGATGTGATTGATGCATCACTATAGTTACAATCGGCAGTGTTCCCAACTCAGATTTTTTTTAAAGAAAAAAAAACTCCGCCTTTCAGATGGAAATGCTTATAAATGAGGAAGAAGTATAGAGTGGGGGAGGGCAGTGAGGCTGGCAAGTGGGGAGAGTATGGGCTGAGCAAGAGCCCAGTTGGAGTTTCAGAAGTAATGCAGGGAAAGGAAGCAGGAGCAGTGGCATATGGCTGGAAAGAGGGAAAAACGGATGACTGCTGCCTGTGCTCCCTGCCCCCTCCAACTCCTGGGCTTTGCAGCAGGCTAAGGGGTGGTTCAGAAATCAGTTTCAAATGAGAGGCCTGAAAAGTGGCAGGATGTAGGAGGGAGATCAAAGAATATACAGGCTACAGGTGGTGCTCTGCTCAGGTCAATTACTGAAGCTGCTCTCTTGGGTTTAAGTCATTTGTGATGACCAAAGAGCAAGCACCTGGGGCTGGAAATAGGGTCAGGGGAAAGAGGCCTTGCACCAGGTGGAAGTGGCTTTGAGACTGGGCCAGTGTGGAGGAAATGCTGCAATGAAGCTTGCAATGAAGCTGGTGCTTAAAGGTTTTGGGGCAAAGAAACCTTTTCATTTGACCCAGGGACAAAGTGCCTCTCTTGTTCCTCAACTGGATGTTGAATACTTCTCAGGCTGGTGAAAAGGGAGAAAGAGAACGAAAATATTTGTGATTGTTAGGAGTAGACTAACTGCTAAAAAAGGTACTTGTTTACCTTGTCTAAGCTGGCTGTTATTGGGAAGCTTGCTCTCTCCAAGTGTCTTCCAAATCATGTTCACAGTTCAATAATACCTAGTTATTATGCTACTGATAATTCTTCCTCTTGGGTTAAAGATGGTTTTCTTTTCACAGTATTCTTTTAAAAAGTTAGTGCTCCCAGAATTAGTACTATTTAGTCACTTAAACCTAAATGCTAGTGTGTGTGTGTTTAAACCAATTTTTTGAGATAACTGGGTGATGGGCATTAAGAGGGGCAGGCAATGTGATGAGTGCTGCATATTATACGCAACTGATGAATTATTGAACACTACATCTGAAACTAATGATGATATGTTGGCTAATTGAATTTAAATAAAAAAAAATGCCCTTTAAAAACTAAAAAAAAAAATGATTGAGGTATGACTGACATTCAAAAAGCTGTACATATTTATTGTATACAACTTGATGAGGTTGGAGATAATAATATATCCATGAAACCATCATCTTCTATGCCATAAACATATCAATCACCTCCAAAATTTTCTTCTGCCCTCCTTATTTTTTATTATCACTTTTAGTTTTTTCCACCCCCTCTTCAGCCTCCTTATTTATTATTACTATTATTAGTGATAAAAACATAAGACCCAGAACAAGGCAAGGATGACTACTCTCGCCACATTTATTCAACATAGTACTAGAAGTCCTAACTAAAGAAATTAGGCAAAAGAAAGAAATAAAAGGCATCAAAATCAGAAAAGAAAGATGTAAGTTTATCTATTGACAAATGACATAATCTTATATGTAGAAAAACCTAAAGACTCCACAAAAGAACTATTAGAATGAACAAACAAATTCAGTAAAATTGCAGGATACAAAACCAAGCACACAAAAAATCAGTTGCATATCTGTATACCAACAACAAACTATCCAAAAAGAAAATTAAGAAAACAATTCCATATACAATAGCATCAAAAATAATAAAATATTTAGGAATAAATTTAGCCAAGGAAGTGAAAAACTTGTGCACTGGAAACTATAAAACACTGGTGAATGTGTTTTTGTACCCACCTTACTTGAATCCTTTCTACCATAATATTTAGGTATTTTTATTTTTGCATTCACTTATGTTTACTCTTTGAAAGTAGGAACTGGGTCATTAATTTAATCATATAGTGGAACCGTAATAAATGAGAACTACATGATTGAATGAAAGGAAAGATGGTTACAGTGATGAGGCAGGTTCAAAGTACATAGGGTGGGAATTTGGTGCAGTAGAGTATGATGGGATGGTGGTGGTCAAAGTTAAAATGAAAACTGATAGAGACCAGTTATAATCACATAATGGGAATCTTGGATCCAGCCTACTTCCAAAGGAAGGTGTAAGAAGGCAGGATTAGAAATCCAGGAAGACTAATATCTGTGGTTCTGGACATTATTAGCTATCACTCAGATACCATGGCAGAGGTCCTTGTGGATATGTGCCTGTCACCTTGGTTACTGGTAAGTATTACTGACCTACAGTATGGTGCTACCCATCAGAAAATGATAGACATCTGTAAGTTGACCCCAGTAGCCCAATATTTTCAAAGGAAGAAAAGTAGATTAAACTTTCTATTTACTATTTGTCTTCTTATTAGACTGTGAGTATAAATGGCATGAACTATGTCTTCTCTCTGTATGTACTTAGTTCCTGGCAAAGAGAAAGCACCTAACATATTATTGTTGAATAAATGTACACTTTAATAAAAAATAGGCTTAAATCAACCATTTGAGCTGTGGAGTAAGAATTGAGGAGAAATAGTGAAAATAAATGTGGGAAGTCATTTGGGCAGATGGGTAATATCTATGGGTTCTAGGGAAACAGAATCACAAAGTCCTAAGTTCAACTTGCAGTTCCACAACTTATCAGCTGTGAAACATTGGGCAGATTATTGAACCTCTGTTTTTCTATATGTCAAATGGAGAATAATAATAGAACTTATCTCATGGGGTATTTAGAAAGATAAATGGAGAGAATGCATGCAAAGCAGATAGTAAAGCAAGAATTCAATAAATGTTGTTATTATTACAGTGTTTAATTCCTGGCCTAGAAATTGAATGTTTTCTACTTAAAATGTACAAAACAACATAAATGATCACACACATAAATGAGAACACACCTTACATTGGTAAAATGATTAGCGATCCCACAGTTGTAGGGGGTGTGGGGAAGCAGGGGTGTTCTTCTTTTGATTTACCTGAAATGCCATCAGCTAATGTCTTGCTTGTTGTTGAAAGCAGCTATAAAATACTTGTTTTATGGCCCAAATGTAAAAATAAGTCCATTTATGTTTAGGACATTAACTATATTCACATTTGTAGTACAATTTAGGGCCATTCAAAACCATAAGAATTGGTGTCCCAGACTTCAGATAATCTAGACAGATAAAAGCTGGTTTCCATGGGAACTAGTTTTGCTTTCTCTTCCATCTAATTGAAATCCATTTACCGAAGTCTGAAAGTTTTGTAAGTACCATCTAATGAGTTCTTCATTTGGTTTACCAAGCTCAGGGCAAGTATGGGTAACTTACCATTTGCAACATCAGTCAACTTCTGTCGAGTGAGTACACACTTGAGTTTGCTGGGATTGATTCTTTGTTTACTTGGTTCACTTGCAGTTCAGACCTAAAACGATCAGTTTCCACCAAACACTCTATACAGCTTGTAATATCTGATATTCTGTTGTCTTTCTGAGGAACCACAGTTTGGTAAACTTTCTGGGGGAGGAGTAGCTAAGAGGAGTTACAAGATGGTGATATAGACCACATTTCTTTATATGTATCTGAGAGCAACATGCACATTTTAGAAACTTTGATTTGGCCATTTAATTGCATCACATTTGAATGACACTGTTCAATACATTGCCTTGTTATCCACTCAAACACCATGTTTTCCCCATGTACCTGTAGAGCCCTTGCTTTCTTCTCTCTTCAGAGAAGAATGTAGAGGGACTCTCTTAACTCAATCTCTTCTGTTTTCTAGTGTTGGATAGACATTATCTTCATAATTTCCTATTCTCAGAAAGAGAATCCTCTTCTCAACTTACATTTTCTAGGCCTTGGAGGGCTGGGAAAATTCCTGCATGACTAAGACTGGGCTGTTCAGATGAGCCAGGAAGACCACTGAAGCTCAGCCTCACAACTCAGAAAACCAAATACCTTCAAATGAGAGCATCACTGGGTACCTTTTCTTTCTCCAGCCTCCAGTAACTGGAATCAGTGCTTGTGTTCTTCTCTTCAGCATGTTTCATTTGGAGAGCCCCAGTGTCTTCCAGGAGCCATGAAGCTCTGTTTCTCCCTACTCATTGCACTGGTGGCAAGAGACACCTGGGCCTTTCTGGCAAGCTTTGGGTCTGCTCATAATGTGGGCCTTCCATGTTGCCAGGTTCCTGCCACCTGCTCTGCTTGGAGGAGACAGATAAGGGCAGGGAGGGCAAGGAAGATCCTGCCAGTTGGCAGGCTGACCTGACAACCTGATGCCGGGCTGAATGAGCCGTAGACTTTTAGGCTAGATTTGCCCTGGGACAAGTTGGTATAGGAAATGGCCAGATCTTGGCAAAGGGCAAAGGGAGCCCAGATGGAGAAGAAAGCTTGAGAGGTTAATAGACTTGGGGCAGTCTTCACTGATGAGAACCAGGGAATCCCTTCAACATATTTCACTAGGCTCTTTGGGAGAGGCTCCAGGAAAGCACTAGTAAACTTCCTATATGTAGCAGTACTTATACCAAAGTACTATTTTTTTGTTTTTGTTTTGTTTTTATACCAGGCTTCATAAAGGCAGGGACTGAGTCTTTATCCTTTATTGTGTCCCCAGAGTTTAGCCAGGGACTAGTGGTAAATGGGGACTCACTTAACTTTTGCTGATTTGAATGGAATTGACAGAAATTGGTAGAGTTATGTTTACAACCAGAAAGAGACACCTGGTTGCCCCAGAAAAGCTAACAATTTGGCACTATTTTAAATAATATTATCAAATATGTTCTCAACAATTAATTAGAGAAATTGGAGACTAAGTGAGTAAAGGGCTTCTAAGGAAGGAATACCTCCCCCCCCCCTGCCATTTTCTAACCCCTTCACATAAACAAAAAACCTGCTGTTAAACAGATTCAACCACCTTAGAGGCATTTGAGCAATCCCTTTTTACTTCAACTTGCCCTTTGAGGGTTCTCAACCTGGAGGTTCCCTTCATAGTTCTGGTAAATATTTTTGTCACTGAATTTCCAATGATGTTTTAATGCCATTTATTTATTTAACTCTTTTTTAAAGTTCAGTTAATTAACATAGTGTATTATTAGTTTCAGAGGTAGAGTTCAGTGATTCATCAATAGCATATAACACCCAGTGCTCATTACATCATGTGTCCTCCTTAATGCCCACCACCCGGTTACCCCATCCCCCCACCCACCTCCTCTCCAGTAACTCTCAGTTTGTTTCCTTTTTTCCCCCCTCAGTTTATTTTCTATAGTTAAGAGTCTCTCATGGTTTGTCTCCCTCTCTGATTTTGTCTTATTTAATTTTCCTTCCCTTCCCCTATTTTCATCTGTTTTGATTCTTAAATTCCACATATGACTGAAATCAAATGGTATTTGTATTTCTCTGGCTGACTTATTTCACTTAGCATAATACCTTCTAGTTCCACCCACATCATTGCAAATGGTAAGATTTCATTTTTTTGGTGGCTAGTATTCCATTGTGTGTGTGTGTGTGTGTGTGTGTGTATACACACACCAAATCTTCTTTATCCATTCATCTGTTGATGGACATCTGGGCTCTTTCCATAGTTTGGCTATTGTGGACATTGCTGCTATAAACACTGGGGTGCAGGTGCCCCTTCAGATTACTACATCTGTATCTTTGGGGTAAATACCCAGTAGTATAATTGCTGGGTCATAGGGTAGCTCTATTTTTAACTTTTTGAGGAACCTCCATACTGTTTTCCAGAGTGGCTGTACCAGCTTGCATTCCCACCACCAGTGTAAAAGTGTTCCTCTTTCTCTGCAACCTTGCCAACATCTGTTGTTTCCTGACTGATTTTAGCCATTCTGACTGCTGTGAGGTGATATCTCATTGTGTTTTTTAATTTAATTTAATTTATTTATTTGACCGAGAGAGAGATAGCAAGAGAGGGGATACAAGCAAGGGGAGTGGGAGAGGAAGAAGCAGGCTTCCCGCGGAGCAGGGAGCCTGATGTGGGGCTCGATCCCAGGACCCTGGAATCATGACCTGAGCCGAAGGCAGATGGTTAACGACTGAGCCACCCAGGTGCCTCTCAGTGTGTGTGTGTGTGTGTGTGTGTGTGTGTGTTTTAAGATTTTATTTTATTTTGTGTGTTTTTTAATAAAGATTTTATTTATTTTATTTTGAGAGAGAGAGAGAGAGAGAGCACAAGTGGGGGGAGGGGCAAAGGGAGATGGAGAAGCAGACTCCCCGCTGAGCAGGAATCCTGATGCAGGGTTTGATCCCAGGACCCTGGGATCATGACCTGAACCAAAGGCAGTTGCTTAACCAACTCAACCACCCAGGTGCCCCTTATTGTGGTTTTGATTTGTATTTCCCTGATGCTGAGTGACGTTGAGCATTTTTTCCTGTGTCTGTTGGCCATTTGTATGTCTTCTTAGGAGAAATGACCTTTAAAACAGTGCTCCAGTCAACTGCCTGGATGTTCTTAGCCTAATCCAGTGTGCCAATATGTCTTTAGAGATAGGTTAAGTAAACTATTGCTAATTTTGTTTGTTGTATATAAAAAAGGAATATTATTACAACAACTTTAAAGGCCTTTTGAAAGAAGAGTAACAAATGGCAAATCCTTGTGGTAGAATTACTTTCTATCACAAGGCTGTAATAAAATAGGTTCTGTTTTTGTGTATTCTAGAGACTTTGGCCATAATCATACATATTTTACATCAATGTAATCATAGAGAACATAAAATTTTGCTTTCTTCTTTATTCACTTCACATTACATTAAATGTTTCTCTATATTATTCTATTATTTTTCTATTTTTAATAGCTTTATAATATTCCATCAAGTGGATAACCTATTTAGATTATTTACATTATTTTTTGCTATCATAGGCAACCATTCAATGACAATTTTGTTTATGTAGCTTTTTTTCTTGCTTACATTATTTTTTAGGGTTAATTTTTAGGAGAAAGATCAAAGGCAATGGTGTGCTGAAGCTGAGTCACACCAACTTGTGAGAGCACATTTTGCAAATCTCTTCCCAACTCTGCATTCAGGGAACTCTCCTAAAATCAGCTGTGATAGGTAGGAGTATTTGCATCACAAAAATTGACAAAGGCTACAAATCAGGGCTTTTTTTGTGTTGTTTTGTTTTTATTTTTGTTTCTGGAGAGGTGGCTTGCTAGCAGAACACTCACCAAAGGGTATAAACTTGTTTATAGCTTTTGTTATACTTGTTGCCATATTATTTTTTAAAAAATTTTAACCAATATATGTATAACCAGTTTGATAGAGACATCTTTACTTGTCGAGGTACAATCATAAAATACTTATATTTCTTCAATAGTTGCTAAGTTGTGTTTTGCCAAAACCGTTTTTCCCTCTGGGCAGTGGGCTTCCTTAATGTATCTGAATCTAATTCCATAATTTTTGATCATTTAAAATAGTATCATTTTGGGTGCTAAGGCTCAGTTTTGTCTATTTAAATAACTTAAGTTTTGATTCCAAGCTCATCCCCTTCTCCTTGTGTGGGTAGGGTGTGATTCCAGAATTTGGGGTTCAAGGGGTTATCTACTGTTCTTACTAGCTGTGATTCTCTCCATGTTCCCTCTACCTACTCACTGGAGTTGAGTTGGGGAAGAGAAGGATAGATGTGATTGCCCAGTGTGTTGGCTATTTTTGTCTTCATTGGTCAGATCTGTGGTTGCCCCATTAGTGTTTATATGGTCTCTGCCCCTTCTACTGTCCATCTCTGCTTCCTGTGTGTCACTGACTGTAGTAACTTTCTGTGTGGTCAGTGCCCAATTATTAATTCTTTTCCTCCTGAAATAACTAAAAACTAGACAAAATATATGCAACAACACATTGGACATTAGATAACAAATGAGAGTGATCACTGAGAGATGGACAAAAGCAAGGTAAGCCCTATGAATGCTCTAGCTTGAGAGATTTGCCAGATGGTAGCTCAAGGAAAGAGAATCCAGGTAGATCTTGAGTTGAAGGGAGGGAACTGAGAGTCTGAAGAGACTGAGAAGAAAGTGGGCAGAATAGAGTCCAGAGAGGAGAGAGCTCCGAGTGAGGATTCCAGAGATATGCAGAGGGTTCCACTGAAGGCTTTACTGAGTACTGATCAGTGTGTATGTGTGAGAAAAGTACTCAAGGCTAAGGAAAGAACCATCCAAAAGGATTAGAGGAATATATACCAGAAAGCAAAGAGCTCTGGGAATTGTTATTCACAGCACCGAGTGGAAAAACTTCATAATTCACAGAGCCCTGGGTAGAGTAATCAGAAAGTTTTGATTTTGTAGTAGGGCAAAATTAAACCTATACCTAAAGCTACTGTGGTCTCATCTAACAAAACTTAAAAGGAAGACATACAAAGGATCAAATTCTTTCCAATTAACTGCATTTCAGTGCAAAGCTCAATAATTTTAATAGGCACATAAAAATATCCAGTAACTACTTAGTAAATATCATAATGTCTTATATCTAATAAAAACAAAATTATAAGATATACAAAGAAACAGGTAAATAAAATTGATAATGAGAAGAAAGGTTGTTTTAACATTTGAAAATCAACCAATGTAACTACCCATTTTGATTAAGTAAAAGAGGAAAAACACATGATCATCTTGTTGAACATAGAAAAAAAAAAAAAAGTAAAAATCCAGCATCTAATCTTGATAAAAACTCCCAGCAAACTAGGAATAGCAAGGAATTTCCTCAACCTGATAAAAGGCATCTATGAAAAACCTACCACAGACATCACATATAATGGCAAATAACTGAATGCTTTCCTCCTAAGATCATTAAAAAAGAAAGGAGGTGTACTTTTACCACTTCTATTCAACATTGTCCTTGGAGAATTCAGCCAAGGTAATAAGGCAAGAAAAGCAAATAAAAAGCACCAAGATCAGAAAGGAAGAAGTAAACCTGTCTTATTTCTTAGACAACATAATCATTTTCCAAGAAAATTTTATGAAATCTACCAAAAATCTAAGGAAGTAAAAGTAGGTTTAGAAAATTTACAGGACTGGGGCACCTGGGTGACTCAGTTGGTTAAGCCTCCAACTTGGTTTCAGCTCAGGGTCGTGGGATCAAACCCCGAATTGGGCTCCCTCTTCAGTGAGGAGTCTGCTTGAGATTCTCTCCCTCTCTCTCTCTGCCCCTACCCCCACTCATATTCTCTCTTTCAAATAAATAAAATCTAAAAAAAAATACACAATATAGGATTGGTATACAAAATTCAACTTATTTCTATATACTAGTAACAAATACTCAGAACTTGAAATAATATTTAAAAAAATACCACTTAAAAAAGCATCATAAATATGAAATACTTAAGGATAATTCTGGGAAAATTGACTTGTGCACTAAAAACTACAAAACTGAGCTGAGGGATATTTAAGAAAACTAAATAAATTGAGAGATAAGGCCATGCCATTGAACAGCAAAACTCAATATTGTTAAGATGTTTATTTTCTCCAAATTAATCCATAGATTCAACATAATCCCAATTAAATTCCAGAAGACTTTTTTTGTGTGGGTGTGAAAATTGATGTTTATTTGTAGGAAACTTAGTATCAAATATTTTGGGATGTCCCCTTTCAGATGGCATATTCCCAATATTTATTTTTGGATACTATATATCATGACATAATGAGCCCACCTGCGCAATCTTTAACCATTTTTAATTTTATCAAAGTATAATTAACATGCCATTAACTGCACATATTTAAAGCATACAGTTTGGTAAGTTTTTACTTATCACTCATGCACCCATGAAACCATTACCTCAATCAAGATAATAAACCTATCTGTCACCTCCAAAAGCTTCCTTCTTCCACTTTGTAATCCCTTCCTCACACAACTTCTCACTCCTTGTGTCCCCAGGCAGCCACTGACCTGCTTTCTTTCACTGTAGGTTATTTCTCATTTCTAAAATTTTATGTAAAAGAAATCAAATAGCATATGTTTTTGTGTGTCTGGCTTCTTTTACACTGCATATCACTTTGCAGTTCATCCAAGTTGTAACTTGTATCAGTACTGTCCTCCTTTTCATTGCTAAATAGCATTCTATAGCTATGTAAGTCCTAAAGTCAGGTCACGACAAGTCCTGCAAATTTGTTTTTCTTTTTTAAAGTTGTTTCAGCCATTGTAGTTCCTTTGGACATTTCCTATGAAAAACTTTCCTATGAACACCCAAAATTATGACAGAAGTGAACACAAAAATTTCATAGATACCACACATCAAAAGGATAGAAGGTAAAACACACCAAATTTTTCCATACTTTAATCAAGAAAGGAGATCCCATGATGTTTTAGGATAAAAGTGAATATGCTGTTGCTCAGTAAGGTAGCTCAGTTACTGCCACAAAATTCACTAGCCAATGTCTTTCTATATGGCAAAGTAAAATTGCCTTGCATCTGGAGGCCTGGTAGTGTTCTGTTTTGGTTTGAGTATTTCTTTTAAACCTTTACAAACCTATTCACTCACATGGACAGTGACTCAAATTATGGAAGGTGCCATCATGTGAAAAGTAATATCTGATCTTTTATTTGAAGAGAGCAGAGTCACAAATATAATTTAAGATGTATTTTGTTTTAGTTTTCAGGAAATTTGGCCAAATTTGGTAAAAGCTTTTGAATGCTATTAAAAACAAACACACCAAGGGGCACGTTGTCAAGTTCTGCCTATTTCTGCCTTCAGATTTCTGCTTCTGTCTCTCTGCCTGGAGCAAGTGTGGGTTAAATTCTGGCTCTGGAGCATGTATAGGCACTTGTTACAGCCTTAGATGCCCCCCATATGTGATTACCCTTCAGATCCTAAGAGTTAAGTTAGAAAGCACATCCCTGATCTCCCACCAGATCTGTGTACCAGTAAGATTGATCTTGTTTCATGGGACAAAAAGACTGGACAAAGTATTTTAAACACAAAAGCATGTTGATTAGCTCATGTGACTAGAAAGTCCAGGGATAAAGCTGACTATAAATATGGCTATATCCAGGGCTCAAATAATGGCATTGGACATGGCCTTTCTTTTGATTTCCCTTTCCTTCATGTTGTTTCCCTGTGGTGGCCTCTAGAAGCTCATGATTGTAATTCCAGACCTGATACTCTCAGATTCAAACCCAGTGGAAAGGAGAGCTTCTATTCCACAAGAGTCAAATGAAACAGTTGGGTCACTGAACTCATCACAGAGATCAAGGAAAAAATAATTTATCATATGCATACTGTATGGTCTGGGATGTGACAAGGAGTGTTCTCTTAAAGAACTTTGAAGAATTCATTTTCCAAAAGTACAGTGACAGATGATGGGTGAAATTCATTAAGGCCCCTGGGTTCAGTGTGTCTGGAGCTCATTTCTATTTCTGCATTCCTGCCCAGTAATTCTGATAAGTTCTAGACTTTCAAAAGTTTCATTAATTCTAGACTGATATATTGTTGAATTCTCAGGAAAAAAAAATATTTCAGGACTAGTATTTGGGGTAAGGAAGAGCAGAGAGAAGGAAGACTGGATTCTCAAGCTCTACAGTTTTAGGTCCCTTATGTAAGTGGCAAACTTGGAGAGAAACAATGGTGTAGAGATGAGCCACAGTGAAATAGGCATAACCTCATTGTTCTCCATTTTATGGTATATGTAGGATACTGGAGAGATTCATACCAGAAACACTGGATGCCTATGGTCTGCACCAGGACACACCTAGGTGTCTTGGATCCTAGGTGACATATCCTTATACTTCAAGGAAATGCATTTATGGAGACTATATCTGCGAAAGCCTTTCCTAAGATTTCAGGCTTAATACTAATACTAATATTATAGTGGCACTAATCATGACAATAACAATGAAGCAGAGGTAAAAATACATATAATTTTATTAGCTTGCAGCAGAATTTCTCTTTGGGAGAATGCTGCCTTTGAGAGAATCTTGATAAGATGTCTATGGTAGCAGCTGAAACTCTGAGAACATGGATTTTAATAGTTTCAAGGACAATCAAAGAGAAAAATGGATTTTCTTTCTGAAAAGAAAGTTGATGGTAAGCTGTGAGGTACATGAAATGAAGTGGCCCATGAAAAGTCTAAGAACATTTTAGAATGGAAGAGCCTAGTATTCAGTTTTAAGTTCTTTGCTTTGCTGCCATTAAACCCCTCCTTTACTATGCCTTCCGTAAAGTCCACTAAATATACAAATTGTTGTGTCTAAGTGTTAGTCATTTATTTATTCATTATGCAAACCAAGGCAGGGGTTGGATTTCCCATCTGGGTCCGCATGGAGAATTACAAAAAGAACATGTGTGAAATGGGTGAGCAAGACCTCAGAGCTGGGATGGTCAGAGGAATTTCCCTTACAAATTTTACAGGCATTTTGGATTTTAGATGTCCATAAAGAATAGAATTAGAGGTTTTAGTTTTCCTTAAAGAGATTTCAAGGGACAGGAATTTCCAGGTGACATCAGGTTAATAGTAATCATCATCATCATCATAACTATCATTTTTGTTTGTGTAAATGTCAGCTGTTTTTCTGGGTATTTTATATCACCTACAAGATAAAATATCATCCTTATCTCAATCCTTATCTTCTCTCCTTTCTTTATATTTCTTATATTTTTTTCACCTACCTAATAGCACTCACCTCCTTCTGTTTTATATGCCTACTTGCTCACATATGCTTTCTCAGTGACCTCCTACTGGATAGCAAATTCCATGAAGGAAGACACCATGTCTATTTCATTGCCCATTGTTAAATGGCACTTATCGTGGTGCCAGCACTTAGTGATCACTTAATAGGTATTACCTATAATTAGCATAGCAGGTAGTTAATAAGTGAAATTAAGTGAATAAGTTAATATGATGAATGAGTGAATTTTGTAGTTGAAGAAATGGGTTCAGAGAAGTTCACTGACTTACCTGAGGTCACATGACTAATAACTGGCAGGGTCGAGATGCTATTGCAGGTCCCAGATCTAGCATGTTTGCTTCTCTCTGTGTCTTTCTGCTCTAAGCACTGTGGTAAATTCTCAGGAAGGGTTTCCACTCTGGCTTAGGAGAAGCTAATGTTTCTGTGCCAAATGTTGCTTCCTGTATCATAAAATTTGGGAGAGGAATAAATAGGCACCCTGAAATAGCCTGAACCCAGAGACTGAGACATAGTTGAGCTCTCCTGCAGCCCTGCACACAGTCTGTGACTCATGAGAGCAGCTGCTGATCCCATGTCTAGTGCCTACACCATTACACTGTATGAGATGTGCAGCCTTGGAGTTCACAACAAGACATCACCTTTCAGGGCTGGTAAAGATGAAGGTAGACCTGTGGGCCCTGTTTCCATCACAAAGGGCAAGGCTGCCTTGTATGGATTCTGGAGAGGAGGAGAGTGCTGAGACCAATGGCTTGGTCATGGGCAGGGTGGGAGGGGGGGTTCGTGAATGTACATGGATCTGTGTGCCACAGCCAGAGTAATTGTAATGTATTTACTCAGATGCTTGCTAATCACCAGCAACTCATTCAGTAGGAATAACACTCTTACATGTCAACCTGCAAGGAGATCCATATGATCTCTTTAACCAGAAAACGCCAAGCATATCATTGGGTTTTCGTGCTAACAAGCATTGAGAAGATATGATTTGTTTTTCCATTTTTTCCCTTTTGTGCCCACCTTTGTCCTGCACCCAGCAGTTAGTGTGGTCTGAAGCCTCGGTCCAGGTGGCTTCTACAGGTTGTGATGTCCTTCATCAAATCCAGCCCCTGCTGCAGGTAGTGAGCCACTGAGGAACCCTGTGTCCGTAGTTGTCCAAAGAGGAATCTCTACTGTTCCAACCTGCCTCAAGAAAAAAAATGCCTGTTCCCTGATGGAGGAAAATCTCAAACTCCACTGAGCTCCTGGGATTCTGACCTGTGTGGATATAGACTTCTGAGGCAGAGTTAGGTTTTTATGTAGGTGATCTTGAACACCTTTTCTTGCAATCTTCAGAGAAGGGCCCTGGGAGCTAGGAGTACATAGCACCCCAGAGCACAGGTGAAGGAACATAGACATTAGAATCAGAAAATGCTGGGGTCAAATCCTGGAATTTTTCTTACTCCCTGATGGCTTCAAGCCAGTCAGTTAACCTCTGTACCAATTTCTTTGCCTATAAAATGTGGAGAATAATGACCACCTCTAAGGGAGATTTCAAAGGCTAACATGCTATATATTACGATTTTTATATTGTTATATATTATATTGTATATGTAATATATTCTCTGGAAATTTTTTTTATCATGGTTGGCCTATAGTAAGAGCTCAAGAAGTGGGAGCTAGTATCAGTTATCAGTTATGTGCACAAAGATATTCATCACAGCATTGCTTATAGAGGAAGCAGCATCAAGGTGTGCCAATAAAGGCACAATTAATTTGGGGTGCCTGGATGGTTCAGCTGGTTGAGCGTGACTCTTGATTTCGGCTCAGGTAATGATCTTGGGGTCCTGGGATGGAGCCCTGCATGGGGCTGTGTGCTCAGCAGGGAGTCTGCCTGAGATTCTCTCTTTCCTTCTGCCCGTCCCCCTACTCTCTTTTTCTCTCTCTCTCAAATAAATAAATAAATCTTTTAAAAAAAGACATGATTAGTTCAATTATAATGTACTCCTATGATGAAATATTATGCAGCCATCACAAATCATGATTTTTAAAGAAATGGGAAAATGTTCACAAATGAAGTATTAAAAAAAGACTCAAATCATATACATGATTCAAATTATATCTATCTGTATATATAGTCTAATTATACAAATGAACAAAATGATGCTATATACATATATAACTGAATAAATTTCTACCCACTTCCCTAAAAAGGATTTGGAAAACTGTACTCCCAAAAGCTGTAGTTTATCTAAGTGAGAATATGGGTGGTTTTCATTTTCTTCTTTATTCTTCTTGTATTTTCCAGATTTCCCACAATGAACATTTTCCACCATTATAATACAAAGAAAAGCAAACATTATTACTTTTATAAAGTGATATGAAAAGCTGCACCTCATTTTTGTGTTTTTTTTGTTTTTGTTATTTTGTTTATTTATTTATTTTTTACAAAGCAACAGCTGTTGAGAACCATTAACTTTCTCCTCCATCTATCCAAATACCCTGACCTGAGCCTGGCATGGGTGGGACAGTAGTGACCCCCAGTCTGCCAGGTCAGCATCACAGACAGGTGCCCCAAGGCAGGGGCAGTGCCCAGCCTTGCTAGTTGTCCCCCCTCCTCCTCTCTCTTGGCATTTTCTCTGGTATTTATTCACTCACATAGCCTATAGAGTTAAAAAAGGTTTGTTTCTTTTCAGGCTGTTGAGTGCAGCCAGGGTAATTTAGTAGAAAAATGTCATGCTAATGCAATTCAAAGTTCAAATGATCTTTCATTTCGAGGGAAAGAAGAATGTGTGTGCAGTTGGAATGTTAAAACTCACTACTTGCCCTGCAATTCAAATAGAAATATGAGCTGCAGGGGCTACATAAGTCACATGAAGTACTGTGAGTGAAATGCGCAAAATGAATAAAAATGATCCGGAAGCCGTTTATTAGCATTGCTGGGGGCCAGCACCAAACAAGAATCGTGGCCATCAGAAGCTGCGTGGGGAATAAGGAGTGTTTGCATGAAATTACAATAATCCTGAAATAATAAGGAAGGAAGTGATCAGTGAGGTCCTTCTTGTGAATGTTGCCCTCAGCCCCCCAGAGAGTTGTGCCCTTTCCAGCCCACATTCCCTTTCCTCTATGTCTTAGGCTTCGGCTCAGCTGGCTGCATTTGGCAGATGGGGGGCGGCGGGGTGGAGCCGAGGGGAGCAGTTGTGGTTGCCCACAGTGCTGCCTGCTCTGGGGCCAGGGAGGGTGAGGATTCTATGGAGAAGTAGTGGCTCCTGGGGCTCTGGCCACAAGAGAGTGTGGTTGACCTCAGTGAGCTCACCAGGTGCATGAAGGGCAGTTCTGTCCTTGGTGATTTCAGGTCCTCTTACTCCACTTCAGATTTCCACTCCCCTTCTGCCACAGAGATGTGCTCAGAGGGAAGAATGTCAGTTATTTATGTCTTAATATAAATTTGCCACCTTACTTCAGCTTGTAAGAGATTAACGTTTCAGACATAGCTGTTATGCTCTTTTGAAGTTTTTAAAATTTTTTCCCTCAACTTGTAAAAAGGGTGTCAGGCAGCAGTGTGTGGATAGTTTTTCCAAATTTCTTTCTTCAGTTTAAAAAATAATATTAAGTCTACCTTTGAGACCTCTCTGGTCACCACAAACAGAACATTTGCTGTCATCATTATATCCCCCATCTTTGTTATGGACAGAATTATATCCGCTCAAAATCCATATGTTGAAACCCTAACCCTTAGTGTGGCTATATTTGGAGGTGGGGCATGTAAGGCAGTAATTAAGGCTAAATGAGGTCTTAAGGGTAGAGACCTGATCCAATAGGATTAGTGTCCTTATAAGAAGAGACACCAAACAGCTCTCAATCACTCTCTCTCCCTGCCACCTCTCCTTTTCCCTCCCCTCCCTCCTCTCTCCCTCTCTCTCTCCCTCTCTCCATCCCCCTCCACCTCCCAGTGTACACACCACCCCAAGAAGAGGTCATGTGAGCACACAACAAACTGATAGCCACTTATAAGCCAAGAAAAGAGAACTCAGAATGAAACCTACTTTGCTAGCACCCTGATCTTAGACTTCCAGCCTCCAAAAAGGTGAGAAATAAATTTCTGTTGTTTAAGCCCCTCAATCTGTGGCAGCATTAGCAGACTAATGTAATCTTTTATAAACAAATCCCAAAGGAACAGGGTGTATATAATTGATATAATTGATCTTCACATATGCAAAGTCAATAATGTAACAACCCTAAGAAACTGAAGGAAACAAAACAACAAAACTGGAATTCAAGGCCTGGATGTGTATGTGTATGTGGTGTGTATACAGGCAAGAGTACAGGTGTTCTTTCTTTGGAGAGTATTAATTTTCCATTATGTTTCATCTAAGTGGGTGAAATGTTTTCCCATATATGTTTCAATGTAGGGTAGAGGAGTGTATGCTAGGATTTTTGGTGGCTACAGGAGGGGAGGTTTTGGAGATGAGAAGAAAGGAAGATGAAGTATTTTCCTTTTCTTTTACATCTGGACCCAACAGCAGGAAAAAAAAAATTACATTTATCTGTATGCTCATATCCCAATATATCTGTTATGCATTTTTTCCCCAACTGACTTCCATAGAATACTAGTTCTGCAAAGGGGTGTCAATGGAAGATATTAAAAATTTTCTTTGGTCAAGTGAGTTTATGAAGTGTTTGCATAGTTTTTCAAAGACTGTGCATTGTGAGTCTCCAAGAGGAAGATATGGCCTGCAATAGGTCCCAGCGTATTTGACCAGGGCTCCCTTTTCATCATTCATTTTGGAGAATGTGCTCAGGGGCATGGTGCTGAAATGGAAGACCGCAGATGAGAAGTCACACAGTCCAGTTCTAGACCTGCTTTGCCCTCATTTGCTGCTTATCCCAAGCTAGTCGCCTCTGGGTGCCTCAGTTGCTTTGCTATAAAATGAATGGTGGGTTGTATGATCTTGACTCTTCCCCCTTCTCTAGCATTTTTTTCATTCTGTTTCCATGGCTTCCTGGCTCCACTGACCCACTTTGTGACTTGGGCAAGGCATCCATTTCCCTATCTATTCATAAGTATAGAAATGTTCAACCTACAAAGATCTCTTGTCAAGAACAACTGAGTTAATGCAGGTGAAAGTACTTAGAAAAAATAAAGTGCTAAATAATTTTTAATGCTTTAGGGAAAGGATTATGACTTTTCTGTCATTTTTAACTGCTGTACAAACTAGGTGAAACAAAGTATGAGGAATGATGTATCACTCAGAGCTCAAGCTCTAAAGTTGGGCTACTTAGATCCAAATTTCAATTCTGCCCTTTCTACTAGAATGATCTTGGGCAGATTACCCATGTTCTCTGCCTCAGTTTCGTCAGCATTAAAATGGAAATATTTTCTGCTGTAATTCAGTGAGTATTAAATGAGACAATATGGGTTAAGTGCTAAAAACAGTGCTTGGTATTTAGTACACTCCAGTAATATTAAGTTGTCATCTTTTTGTTCTTGTCCTTCTCCATCATCATCATCATCATTAGCAGCAGCAACAGGAAATAAAGGAATAGCCGCAGAAACAATAGCAACAACAATGAAATAATAAATAAAAAAGATGGAGTGGTGGAGGTGGTCAGTACATTCCTAGTTTAAAAGCTCTTAATTCTTCAAATGAGCTGGATGTTCCCCCTTAACTATCTGTTGGCTTCTGCAAGGATTGGTCTTGCTATTAACAAGTGTTCATTGAACCCTCCATTTTGCAAGCCATAGTGCTCACTAAAAAGGCAGTCTTCTCCTCTTTAAAAAATTATGATTTAGAGAGAAATAAAAAGTGTAAGCTCCCCAAACAAGGAGAGAGAAACAAATGCCTGATTGCATTCTGCCTTTCTTTGGTAAGTCTGTGAATGTTCATGGGTAGAGTAACAGTTGAAGGATTCATAGAAAAGGTGGGGCTTGACCAGGTTCTCTAGTGAGATGGATTTGGAAGGCACAGAGGAGGGGAGAACATCATGAGTAACGAAACAAAAGTAGGCATGATGTATTGGAGGTGGAAGAGAACACCAAAGACCGTAGATTCAGTGAGTGGTAGGGCATGCATTGGAAGGTAGGTCCTTGAACATTAGGCAGAGAAATTCAGACTTAATACAAGAGAAAATCATCAAAAGACAAATTGCTTTTCTTTTTAAACTGTCTGCTTTCTCCTTATGGAAGTAGAAAGGTCATGCAGTGAAAGTGAGTCATCATTCTTTCCCACTCACTTAGCATTCAGCATAAATCAGTGTTTGCCTTGGGTGAATGGGCAGGTAGTTATTTGCAAGGCTGAATCAAATCATGCAGCTGGTATGGGTGCTGGCTGTGGTCCTCCTCTCTCCACGCTGGCCAGGGTTCCCATTCAGAGGAAATGTACTGGTGGATTGGTGGGGATGGAGTTCTTGAAGAAGGGGGAGAATGGGAGCTCCTGCATGGTAGGGGATCTCATTGAAGACCTTGTTTCTGAAATCTTGGAGGTAGGAAAGTATTCCTGGGCTGGGGTGGGTGTGTCTGGAATTTTAACTTCTACTATTAGATATAGATGATTATATCTTAAAGCAGAGAAAAGGGCTTTCATGTGGATTAATAAAACAAGGATAAATTGTCTTTACCATACAGCCCTCCTAGAAATTTGGACTTTCAATTTGGGGCATTTAAAAGCCCATTAAACATGGTCACCGTGCCACTATTGATTGCATCAGCCTTACACATTTCACTGTCAGCAGTGTCAGCCTCCATCCTTCCTGAACCTGGCCACCAGCATGAGTAGTCAGCTATTTAAGCAGAAATGATCTTTTGTGAAAATCTATATATTATTTAATGTCTCTGCCCTTTGCCTCAGCTCTCTCTCTCCACAAGTTTCTCAGCCAGGATTTCAAGCTGCTTTGGATGCTTTGCAAGGAGAAATGTACAGCAAACTCCTGTAGGAATTGTGGCTCTCTGTCCCTGATGTCTGGAGTCTCATAATTTATAGTTCTTTCATGCTGGGCCTCTACAGTTCTTTAATGGAGACTTGTGGTAAAGTTGGGATAGGGAGAAATCATTTCACTTAAAAATGGTTCTGCTTTGACGATCTCTGTGTTACTGGGAGTTTTTCTTCTCCTTTGTCTTTAAAGCTAGAGCCATTTCCTAGAATAAATGTTGCCTGAACACTGGAGAAGAAAAAAAGGGGAGAATTAAGTTTCTAAAAGATTCAGACACCAGCAGTGCATCCAAATAGCTTTGGCAGTTCATCGATCAATCAACAAATATTTAATAATTGCCTACCACATGTAAAGCATAATGTTAGGGACTATGGAGAATATAAAATTTGAATAAAATCTTGTCCCTCTAACCCTCAAAACTCAGTTTTTACAAAATTCAAGACAGACTCATTGCTCTGGTATCCAAGGCCTTATGTAAACCGCCCCAATCCACATTTCTACATATGCTGTATGCTCCAGCTAACCTAGATTACCTCACATCTCTTTGATCTAAGGATAAATGCCCCTTGGACCTTCAGATCCCTACCCCCATCATTTCTGTCTGCTAAATTTTATTCATTTTTGCAGGTTAATTTCAAATTCCACCTCCTCTATGAAGCATGGCCTGACTTGAGCCTTGGTTGGATTTACACTTTCTTCTTTTCAATCCTCCACAGAACATCACATTTCTCTTGTTTTGTCCAAAGGACAGTGCTTGATAAAGTAGAGATCAAAAACATTTACTGACTGACTAATTTAATAGGGTAAAAGGGCATTCAGGGTCCTATGGGATTGTCAATATCAAAGTGGTAGAAAGAAGACTTGGTTTGAAATTTGAACTTAGGTACCAATTCTGAGAATTAAAACAAGAAAAATTTTACTGAATTGCCATACTATAGATAAAACAGTAAGGATTTAAAGGTATGTATGTTTATAGCAACACATGAGAGTGGTATTTTTACAAACAGCCCAAAATGTAGCATACTGAGATGAGTGCTGCTCTTCAAAATAGTCACCTTCAGAGATCTACCTCACTAAGGCTGCCACTAAGCACAGCATTAGCATTGAGAAGATCCCAACCCTTGGTGCCCCCACTCCAACCCACTCCTTTCATTTCCTGCTGTTGTAACATGAGCCAATCTACAAAATTTCCACTTGGCAGGAGTTCCAGGGACACTGTTGTGTCCCCAGACTGCATTCAGCATTGAGGAGAAGGTAAAAGGCAAATTGTGTTCATCATGAGTTTACAACTATGTTTGGGGGAATCATATGAAAAAATAAAGTGATAATGCAAACCAGTCCATGAAGCAGTGCAGAAATGAGCCACCCAGATGAGAAGAGCTGCCAGAATTTAGGGAGAAGCATGTGGGTGGGAAATTAGCAGCATGAAAGGCCAGATGTGCAAACTGAGAGGGTCCCCAAGAAACTTGAGGGAACGGGGGTGGGAGATTGGACATGCTGGCTGGGGGACTCAAAAGTGTCTAAAACTGTAACTCACGATTTCACTACCCACATCAACCTCTCTACTCCCCAGATCTCTAAAAATTAGCCCTGCCTCATGATACTTATTTTGGTACATATCACCATGTATACTCATAGTCTCCGGAGCAAAACATCCAGTCAAGTTTGCCTTCTCACTTGCACTGATGCCTCTGTGTAATCAGTCACCCATTATTACATTTCACACAGATTGCTTCTGTCTCTAAGTTCAGCCTGTAAATAGAACCCCAGCTCCTCACAGCTTTTGTCTTTTCAATATTGTTCCAGTTATCTATGGCTGTGTAACAAACTACCCCAGAACTTAGTGACTTAAAACAACAACCATTTTAATATGCCTCATGATTTTGTGGTTCAGGAATCTGAGCCAAGTGATTATTATTCTGTTTCACACGGTATCAACAGAGGTCATTTACTAGTATTCACTGAAATGTTGGCAAGTCTGGAAAACACAAGATTGTGCACTCATGTCTATCTTCTTGTTGGGGCTGGCTGGAAGATTGGGCTCTTTAGAACTATCAACCAGAGTGCCTATGCATGGCCTCTCCAGCATGGTGGCCTCAAGGTGGTCAGACTTCTTAAATGGGAGTTCAGAGCTCCCAGTACAAAAGTTCCAAGCATCAGTAAGTGGAAGCCACAGCTGTCTTAAGACTGAGTCTTGAATCAGGTGCACTATCACTTCTGCATATGCTACTGATCAGGCAATCACAGAACCAGCCCGGATCATGGGAGGGGATGTAGATGCCACCTCTGGAAAGAGTGTTGAGAAAATTGTGGCAATCCATAATCTGTCACAAATATACTTTTAATTTTGACAGCAGAATGCAATGGGAAGATCTCTGCACTGATATCCAGGACACCTGGGTGCTGGTCTCAGCTTTTCTATTAACCCACCATGTGCACTTGAAGGGACTCCTACCTATCACCAAACCTTAGAACTTCCTCAGTGATGGGTGGGTTCAGTGGTTCTCCAAGTGTGGTCCCTGGCCCACCAACATCAGCTTCACCTGAAAACGTGTTAGAAAAGCAAAATCTCAGATCCCACCCCAGAACCATTGAATCAGAAATCTTGGTCAAGGCCCAATAATTTCTGTTCTTCCAAAACCTTCAGCAGATTCTGATATGCACAAAGGTTACAGAACGCCTAGGTTAGTTGATTTCCAAAGTCCTTTTCAGCTTTCTGTGATTCTAACTGTAGGAGAAGCCTTCTTGTCCCACAGGACCATAATTGCTAGTCAATTAATTGAAAAAAGAATCAAGTAAAATCAATTAAGTTCTGGGGTAGTTTGTTACATAGCCATAGATAACTGGAACTTACATACTTGAAACTTAATTTTAATGAAAGAAATTCAATCTTTTGATATAGGGTCAAGCCCCTTTTTTTTCTTTTTTTATTATTTTTTTATTAACATATAATGTATTATTTGTTTCAGGGGTAAGGTCTGTGATTCATCAGTTACACAATTCACAGCGTCAAGCCCTTTCTTTGAGTGAATCTGTTGGATTTCTATGATAACTGAAAAAGTTGCATGTTTATGTGAAAACCATAAACCATATTTTTAATGCATGAGCTAAGATTTTCAGATTTCTTTAAAGCAGACCAAGCACTAAAGACTTTGCAAGGGAATCTAAATAGTTAATTTTAGTGACATCTTTATTGACTCTTCCAGAAGCATTTGACTTGTTGGTTTATATAACAACAGTAACACTTATAATATTTAATTAAGTTATATCATTACAATAACAAGAATAACTGGAATAAACAAGTTGAGCAACAAATTCATCTGGTGGGACCATAAGGCACAGTGAACCAGACAGTCAGTTATCTACTCATCACAAGAATTCACTTTGCCATGGGCATCAACTGTTTTGTTTTACAGAAGAGATAAAGAACATTGGTCCATCTGGAGAGTTGGTTGAGTGGAATTGAGTAAGAAAATTTCCCCTGTATTGCTGACTCCTCCCTGCCAGAACTCTTACCTTTTCCCCTCTCTTTCATTACATTCTTTTTTTTTAAATTGAAGAATAATTGACATACAATATTATATTAATTTCAGGTGTACAATATAGTGATTTAATATTTATATACATTACAAAAATGCTTACCACAATAACTCTAAATTACTGTCACCATACAAAGTTGTTAAAATATTATTGACTATATTCCCTATGCTGTACATTATACCCGTGTCTTATTTATTTTATAACTGGAAGATTGTACCTCCTAAACCCCATCACCTATTTCATCCAACCCCAATCTCCTCCCCTCTGGCAACCATCAGTTTGTTCTCTATATATATGAGTCAGTTTCTGTTTTATTTTGTTTGTTAATTTATTTTATGTTTTAATTTCCACATATAAATGAAATCATATGGTATTTGTTTTTCTCAGTCAGACTTATTTCACTTAACATAATACCCTCTAGGTCAATCCATGTTGTTGCAAATGGCAAGATTTCATTTTTTTAATGGCTGAGTTAACATCCCATATTGTGTGTGTGCATGCGTTGTGTGTGTGTGAGTGTATGTGTGTGTATGTACGTATAAACACTTTATTCATCTATCAATGGACATTTTGGTTGCTTCCCTATCTTGGCTATTGTAAATAATGCTGCAGTGAACATGGACATACAGATATTTTTTTCAGATTAGTATTTTTGTTTTCTTCAGATAAATACCAAATGTGAAATTGTTGGATCATATAGTAGTTCTATTTTTAATTTTTCTGAGGAACCTCCATTCTGTTTTCCATATTGGCTGTACCAATTTATATTTCTTTTTTTTTAAATTTTTTATTGTTATGTATCACCATACATTACATCATTAGTTTTTGATGTAGTGTTCCATGATTCATTGTTTGTGCATAACACCCAGTGTTCCATGCAGAACGTGCCCTCTTTAACCAATTTATATTTCCCCCACCAACAACACACAAGGGTTCCCTTTCCTCCACATTCTTAGCGGCACTCGTCTTTTTTTTATATTTCTTGTCTTTTTGATAATGGATATTCTGACAGGTGTTAGGTGATATCTCATTGTGGTTTTGATTTGTATTTTCCTGATGGTTAATGATGTTGAGCATATTTTCATGTGCCTACTGGCCATCTGTATGTCTTTTTTTTTTTTTGAAAAAAGTCTATTTAAGTCTTCTTTTAATCTTTTTTTTTTTTTTTTTTTAAAGATTTTATTTATTTATCTGACAGAGAGAGACACAGCGAGAGAGAGAACACAAGCAGGGGGAGTGGGAGAGGGAGAAGCAGGCTTTCCACTGAGCAGGGAGCCCGATGCGGGGCTCGATCCCAGGACCCTGGGATCATGACCTGAGCCGAAGGCAGACGCTTAACGACTGAGCCACCCAGGCGCCCCTTCTTTTAATCTTTTAAAAATATCTATTAAGTACATTTTAATTTGTTTGTTTTGATATTAATTTATGTGAGTTCTTTATATATTTTGGGTGTTAACCCCTTATCAGATATATCATTTATGAATATCTCCTCCTATTCAGTAGGTTACCTTTTCATTTTATTAATGGTTTCCATCATTATGAAAAAGCTGTTTAGTTTGATGTGGTCCCATTTGTTTCTTTTTGCTTTTGTTGTCCTTACCTGTAGAGACAGATCCAAAAAAACATCAAAGAGCCTATTGCCTATGTTTTCTTCTAGGAATTTTATGGTTTAATGTCCTCTATTTAAATTTTAAGTTCATTTGGGGTTTATTTTTGTACATAGAGTAAGAAAGTGGTCCTGTTTTATTCTTTTGCATGTAGCTGTCCAGTTTTCCCAATACCATTTATTAAAGAGACTGTTTTTTCTCCATTGTATGTTCTGGCCTACTTTGTCATAGACTAATTGGTCATGTAAGTGTGGGTTTATTTCTGTGTTCTCTATTCTGTTCCATTGATCTATGTGTCTGTTTTTGTGCCAGTACCATACTGTCTTTTTTTTTTTTTTTTTAAAGATTTTATTTATTCATTTATTTGAGAGAGTGAGAGAGAGAGAGAGCACATGAGAGGGGGGAAGGTCAGAGGGAGAAGCAGACTCCCTGCCGAGCAGGGAGTCCGATGCGGGACTCGATCCCGGGACTCCAGGATCATGACCTGAGCCGAAGGCAGTCGCTTAACCAACTGAGCCACCCAGGCGCCCCAATACCATACTGTCTTGATAACTATGGCTTTGTAGTGTAGTTTGACATTTGGGAGGGTGATACTTCCAGCTTCATTCTTCTTTCTCAAGATTGCTTTGGCTGTTTGGGGTCTTTTGTGGTTTCATAAAAATTTGTTCTAGTTCTGTGAAAAATGTCAGTGGTATTTTGATAGAGACTGCATTTAATCTGTAGATTGCTTTGGGTGGTATGGACATTTTAAAAGTATTAATTCTTCCAGTCCATGAGTATGGAATATCTTTCCATTCTTTCCATTTATTTGTGTCACCTTCAATTTTTTTCATAAATGTCTTGCAGTTTTCAGAGTATAAGTTTTTCACCTTCTTGGTTAAATTTATTCCTAGGTATTTTATTCTTTTTGATGCAATTATAAATGGAATTGTTTTCTTAATTTCTCTGATAATTAACTATTAGTGTATAAAAATGCAACAGATTTCTATATATTGATTTTGTATCCTGCATCTTTACTGAATTCATTTATCAGTTCTAATAGGTTTTTTTGGTGGAGGCTTTTGGGCTCTCTCTATATAGTGTCATGTCATCTGCAAATAGGGACATATTTACTTCTTCCTTTCCATTTTGAATGTCTTTTGTTTATTTTTCTTGCCTAATTGCTGTGGTTAGGTTTTCCAATACTATATTGAATAAAAGTGGTGAGAGTGGGAATCCTTGTCTTGTTCCTGATCTCAGAGAAAAAGCTTTCAGATTTTTATCATTGACTGATGTGAGCTGTATATGACCTTTATTATGTTGAGATATATTCTCTCTATACACACACTTTGCTGAGAGATTTTATCATAAATGAATGTTGAATTTTGTCAAATGTTTTTTCTGCATTTATTAAGATAATCATGTAATTTTTCTCCTTCATTTTGTTACTGTGGTGTATCACGTTGATTGATTTGTGGATATTGAATCATCCTTGACTCCCTGGAATAAATCCCACTTTATCATAGTGTATGATCCTTTTAATGCATTGTTGAATTCAGTTTGCTAATATTTTGTTGAGTTTTTAAATCTATGTTTATCAGGGATATTGGCCTATAATTTTCTTTTTTTGTAGTGTCTTTAGTTTTGGTATCAGGGTAATACTGGCATCATAGAATGAGTTTGGAAGTGTTCCTTTCCTCTTCCATTTTTTGAAATAATTTCTGAAGGATGGGTATTGACTTTTCTTTAAATGTTTGGTTGAATTCACCTGTGAAGCCATTTAATTCTGGACTTCTGGTTGAGAGTTTTTTGATTACTGAATCAATTTTGTCATTTGTAATCAGTCTGTTCAGATTTTCTATTTCTTCCTTCTTTTCCTTGAAAAATTTTAAGTTTCTAGGAATTTACTCATTTCTTCTAGGTTGTCCAAGTTGTTGGCATATACTTTTTCATAGTAGTCCCTTATGTTCCTTTGTATTTCTGTGGAATCAGTTATAACTTTTTTATTTCTGATTTTATTTGAGTCCTCTCTTTTTCTTGATGGTCTGGCTAAAAGTTTCTCAGTTTTGTTTATTTTTTCAAAAATAAGTTCTTAGTTTCATTGATCTTTTCTTAGTTTCATTTATTTCCACTCTGATCTTTATTATTTCCTTCTTTCTTCTAACTTTGGGCTTTGTTTATTCTTCTTTTTCTAGTTCCTCTAGGTGTAAGGTTAGATTATTTATTTGATATTTTTCTTGTTTCTTGAAGTTGGTTTATATCATTATAAACTTCCCTCTTAGAACTGCTTTTGCTGCATCCTATAGATTTTGGATTCGTCTCAAGGCATTTTTTTTTAATTTCCCCTTGACTTCTTTGTTAACCCATTGGTTTTTAGTAGCATGTTGTTTAGTATCCATGTTTGTGTTTTTGCCAGTTTCTTCTTGTAATTGATATATAGTTTCATATCCTAATGGTAGGGGAAGATGTTTGATGTGGTTTTAACCTTCTTAAATTTATTGAGACTTTTGTGGCCTAACATGTGGTCTATCCTCAAGAATGTTTCATATGCACTTGAGAAGAATGTGCATTCTGCTGTTTCCTCTGTCTCCTCGATTTGCTTGAGTCTGTTTGTTTCTATGTATGATGTAATTCAGCTATGTCTCCCAGTCTTGAAAAAGTGGCCTATGTTAGAGATGTCCTGTGGGTCCCAGAAGCACAATTTCTTCTGGACACCAGAGCCAGGTACCCCAGCAGTATCCCCTGTGTTGGCAGTATGCACCCGCCTCTTGTGGTTGGGCTGCTACTGCTGTGGGTGCACTGGTGAGTGGGGAGGCCCCTAGCCTGGCTGGCCTGAAGGCCTGGCTGTGACTGCTCCAAGCATGCTGGTAAGTGGGGTTGGGTCCCAGCCCAGCTGGCTGTGACTGCTGTGGGTATGTTGGTGGGTGGGGCCAGCCCTTGGCCTGTCTGTGAGGCCTGGCAGCAACTACTGTGGGTGTGCTCATGGGTGGGGTAATCATTTTGTCAGCTGCAAGACCCAGCCAAGGTGCATGGTATGGGGGCTCTCATTGAGTCATGACCCCTGTAGATAGCAGTTTAGAGGGAGGATTCCTAAATGGAACCATCAGTACTAGAATCATCATGGCAGAACAAGATAGCAAAAATGGTTACTACCAATGTCTCAGTCCTCAGGGGGATGTCCCAGCTATGTCTTGCTTTTCAGGCAGGTGCTCCAAGATTAGTGAGTCTCTTTCACCTACGGTCTGTACACTTTTTGATCTGGTGTTTTTGTGCTGGTTTCCAGGTGGAGTGAGTCTGTGTGCAAGACTTTAAAAACAGGTTTTCCCTTCCCTACAGTTCTGTAGTTTTCTTGAATGTACTCCCTGTTGTTTTTCAGAGCCAACTGTTTTGGGGGCTTGCCTCTCCTATGCAGGATGTAAGGATTGGGGTACTTGATGTACAGCTGGAATCTCTTGCTCTTCAGGGGAAAGTTCTGTACCACTGAGCTCCCTCCTGACTGTGGAATGCTGTGCCTGGGTGTGTTTTTTTCCCTTAACAAGACAGTATCTCTATCTCTTCTATCCATCCTGGTGCTGTCCCTTGCTGTGTAAGCTCTGTTCATCTAGTTTCTAGCTCCATTTCAGAGGGAATTGTTCCAAATGTGGTTGTAGATTTGCTTCTTTGGGAGAAAGTGTGTGTGGGATCTTCGTACACTGTCATCTTGAACACTCTCCTTCTTTTGTCACATTCTTGACACAAGTTTAATTCAACCCCTTTTACCTACTACTGAACTATTATAAAAGCACCCTGGCTGATCACAACTGCCTCATACTTAAATCCTACTGCCTGCATAAATGCATGGTTACACAAATTATGTCTTACCCATTCTCAACAAGGTAGAGTGGAAAGAACACTGAATGAAGAAGCTAAGAATCCAGTTTTGAGTCTCAATCTACTATTTCTAGTTGTGGGTCATTGGACAAGTTTCTCTAGGTCTTTTCCCTCAAACCAAGATAAGAGAAACCAGTATTATACATATCTCAGTGATTGTTTTGGGGATCATATGGCCCTAAATATGTGAAAGCATTTTGAAACCTGAGAAGAATTCTATAATTTTAACTTGTCTTTTTTTCATTACTATGTGATAAAACCCAGTCTTTTTAGCCCAGCATCCAACAGTGAACCTACCTTATCTTCCCAGCTTTTTCCTCAAATCCTCCATAGTGTCCTTTCTACCCTTGAGATCTGCTCTACTTAAGGTCCCATGCAGAAACCTAAATCTTTCTCTACCTCTGTGCTTTTAGCTACTGACCATCAAGTGCCTTTTTCCTTTTCTCATCCCCCTGAACTTTTTCCCTGAATAAGAATTGAGCTGAGAGTGATTTCCAGTTCCAGAGCTGACTCTCTAACTATGTTGGTTTATCCTCAACTAAATAGGTCTTGCACAGAGACATGGACTCACAAAGAATGGGCAGAACACAATAAAGTCAAAACAAGCTACTTCCTGGCCTTTTAAGATCCAGTGGAGAAAAAAACAGGTTTCTAACCAAAGAAGAAAGTTAAAAGTTAAAATTTCTCACTGTTCAAGGCAGGGTTTGGCACATCCTGAAAGTAAAGAAGAGGATATTTTATTCTGATAGCCTGTGGTTCACCAATGAAATGACATCTTTCCTTGTCTTGTTGGGAGAGGATTACACACTTGTCAGTGGCACTTAGAAAATGTATCAGTAACAACACAGACTAGGTGTATGCTGGGCCCTATTGGGTCCTCTGTTCTGTGGTCATCTTGGGTGTTGGGATTGCTTTTATTGAGGCAAGCCAAGCATTGGGAAGCTGAGCATCCAAGCCCAAGTAAGTCACAAATCCTTTTACAATATTCAGATTAAAAGTCATTCACACTCTTACATTTAAACACGATCTGGATGCCTGTATCAGTTAGAATTCCACTCAGGTGAAAGCAACAGAAAATGTGACCAACAGTGACTTAAATAGGTAAGGGGTTGCTTTATCAAATTCAACATGTGCTCTGGAAATAGGGAGTTTTCAGGTGCAGCTGAAGGTCAAGAAGGTCATTTAAGACCCAGACTTCTCTCTCATCCTGCACTATCACTTATTAGCATCTTTAACTTTTGTCTTTGTCATTGCAAAATGGCTGCTGTACCTTCAGGCATTGGATCATGTTCTAGGCAGGAAGAAGGAAAGAGTAAAATGGCAAAGCTCATGCCATTGAGACTCTTCCTTTTACAGAACTTTCCTGGAAATAGAGCTATATTTACCAGCAGTTTACACTAGGTATGCTTTTTTAATTTGTTGTTACTTATTTTGAATATTACTTCCACTTAAAAGCTCCAGCCAGTAACTTCTGCTTTATCTTTTTGTCCAGAATTATGTCACATAGATACCCTTGCCTGGGAGGAAGTGTGGAAAATTGAGTACCTTTACTCAGGCACATTGCCACCATCAAAGAGAACTGTGTTTCTACCACTAAAGAAAAAAGCAAAAATAGATATTGGGCAGGCAGTGAGTAGACTCTGCCATAATTCCTAAATTCAAACTGTGTATTATCATTAAATTGTACCACTTAGCTTTATATTTAAAGCTGACAGGCTTCAACTATTTTAGGGACAATTAGGTGACCAAAGAAAGAAAGTCTCATTTTAAGGTAACATTTGCTTGGGGAGCCTCAGGCCATATGTCTTTCCAGACCCAGCTCAAATACCACAACCTTCAAGAAACCCCCATTCACCTTAGCTCTCCTCCAACACTTACTGTTTGCCTTGTTCACTTGACATTTCTCATCCCAACCAAATTATAATATCTTTGGGATAGGACCACATGTTATTATTCTTTTTATTCCCTGTGGACCCCCCCAAAAGTGCTGAACACAGTATAGGAGCATATTAGATATTTATTTTTTGGTTCATGGGAAATGTAATCATGGCGGTAGCCTTGAAATAGATATGAACGTGGAGCAGTAAGAAGACAGTGTTTCTGGGTCTAAGAGTCTGTGCGAGGAAGCAATAAGAGATAAAATTAGAAAAGTACTATGAGGGGGCACCTGGGTGGCTCAGTTGTTAAGCGTCTGCCTTCAGCTCAGGTCATGATCCCAGGGTCCTGTGTTCGAGCCCCGCATCAGGCTCCCTGCTTGGCGGGAAGCCTGCTTCTCCCTCTCCCACTCCCCCTGCTTGTGTTCCTGCTCTCACTATCTCTCTCTGTCAAATAAATAAATAAAATCTTAAAAAAAAAAAAATGCTATGAGGCCATTCATTCATTTAATCCTTTAACATATTCATTGAATACCTATTTTATGTCAGACAAAAATACAGCTGTCTTGAATTCTATATTCTATTGGCTTTATAGCATAGAGTCAAATACCAATGAGGTAATTTTGCCAAAATTAACAGCTACAAATTACCTGTACACGTATTGATGAAGCCCTATGTCATTCCAGCCATCAGACTTCATATTCACTGTCAAACATTCAATGTTGTTAATTCTCAAAGCAACCCTTTACCTTTGTAGATTTGAGAAACTGAGGTCCAGGGCAGTTGTGGGCTGCTCTGAGCCACACAGCTGGTCAGTGGCAGAGCTGAATTTCTATCCAGTGTGCCAGAAGTTCAGCCTTGCTCCTGTTCTCCAACTTCTCGTCCTTTCCAGAGTAAGCTCTTAATTGTCTGAGAGAATGATGATATTGTCTCCTAAGAAGTAAATGGAAGTCAGAAAGCACAACCTGGGGGCTCACAGACTATTATCCAAGTCACAGCCTTTGTTTGTTTGTTAAGTGAAGAAAAGAGGAGTAAGTAGGGAGAGGAAATCATGGGCAGTCATGACACGCTCTAACCTTCTAACTCTCACTCGTACTGCTTTGCCTTTACTACATTTGGCTCAGCCTGGGTGCACAGACAGACATTGCCCACAGGTAGAAAGCAGCTATTTGTCAGGGGTTGGAGGGTCCCTTTTCAGAGCACCTCCTTTGATTGACTTCTTGATCCCAGTACTGATTACTCAGCTCTCTCACTCCTTGGTTGCTAGGCAGACCATCTGAGTTTTCAGCTATTCAATGCCTTGACATGGATAAGACATTAAGTGATTTAAGAATTCACTGGGTGCCTACCTAATGCCCAAAACAAGGTACAAGGTAAACAGCAGTGAATACCTCAAACAAAAACCCATGGCCTCACAGAACTCACTCATGAGTTCTGCCCCAGACTTCCCTGAAAGGCTGGGGTGCAGAGAAGTGCTGAGGTCCCGTTTCCCTTTGAGCGAGGGGCAGCAGTTTTCTCTCACTCCCAAGCCGGCCTCAGTGAGTTTCTTCATGGCATATGTCCTCAGAATAAATGCCTATTTTATCAATTAAAAACAAAACAAAACACAAAAACCCTGTCCTCACAAGGCTGAATTATAATAAGTAGATTCATTCCATCAGTTAACATGGCTTTGAAAAAAGGAGGTAGGGTCAGGCCAAGAAGTTAGAGAATTTGGCTCCTGGGACAAGAGGTGGTTAGGAAATGTAAGTTTTGCTGCACTGTAGGAGGCCTGGAAAGGAGACTGATGGAGTCTAGGAGCAGCACAAACACCACCCCTAGAACATCCAGAAAGTGAAGGCAAATCGTTTCCCACATCACACTGTTGTCTGGGGTCATCAGCCTGGCCAGGAACCATTCAGTTCAGTTCAACCATCATGGCCTCCGCAGTGCTAGGCACTTCATTTGTGTGCAGCAAATATTTACTAAATGAATTTCTGAGTAAACTTGCAAAGGCTCAGACAATGCACCTTCGTATTTCCATTTTCTCATTCAAGTCCAATGGTATCCATATGAAGAAAGCATGATGATCCCTATTTTTCCATAAGGAACCTGGAACATGGAGCTGTTGAGGACGTAAATAGTAGGATCAAGATTTGAAGTCAGGACTGTGTCTCTCCAAGGTCAAGGTCAATACTTTTTACCTGCCTTAATTCTTCATTCTATTCAACTCTGGCTTCTCACCCAACAGTGCCAGACTTTGCTACCATAAGAAAATATCTTGACTCTGAGAACCTTGTGATTCCTTACTGCTGGCTTTCTCTGGTGGTTCTCTGGGGAAACAACCCTCAGGCCCAACCCTAAGGTATAGTCTAGGGTTAGTCCTTTGTTCCGTGGATGGTCTCACTTATTCTCAGGACTTCATTCCTCTTGTGTGTACCGATTCTCAAATATTTGTCTCCAGCTTATAACTCTCTCCTAGAACTGCTCACCACTGTGACCAGACTTCTACCAGTTGTCTCCACTGGAATGCCACACTGGGATTTCAACACTGACTTTGTCAGGTTTCCATGTTTCTTCTTCTGACTTGACTCAATGAATACCATTGCTTTCTAACCCAAGGTCCATGATAGAATGTAGGCTCCTTTCCATGTCTCACACCTCATAGCCAATATGTCATTAGGCTTATCAATTCTGTGTCCCAAATGTCTCTTGAACCCAGACCCATGTCACTATATTTCTGACACCACCCTAGTCTATGCTATCGTCTTTTCTTGCCAGAACCTCTGCAGTGGCCTCCTAATTGGCCTCCCTACCCTTCATGACCTACTTTAGTTCACTTGTCATGTCAAAGTGATCTTCCCATAACATAAATCTGATAACTTTATTTTTGTATTCAAAATATTTTAATAAAATAATATATGTATAAAATATAATAAAATAATATATCCTCAATATTTGCCCATTTACCAGAGGATTAAGTCCAATTTCCATAATAAGGTATCAATCTGGCCTCAATTCAACTTTTTGCCTCATTTCTTGCCTCAAGTTTTTCTACTCTGGCCAACTCTGCCTTTCAGCTAGTCAGAGCAGAACAGAATGGAGCAGAGCACATTCTCACATGTGCCACACTTTCTCTACCTCCAGACCTTGGCCCTTGTTATTCCCTCTGCCTGTGCTCCTCCACCTGCACATTCCTTCATCTGCACATTCCTCCACCTCCACATTCCTTCACCTCCACCTTGTCAACCCTCAGTCTCTTAATAAGTAAGACCTACTTATTATTTAGTTTTCCTTAAATCAACATTTATTTGGTATTCAAATAGTGATTGAGTACCTACGAAACACAGTTCTAGGTGTTAAGGACTCAGCAGTAAACAAAGCAGATAAAATCCTTACTCTCATAGAGCTTTATGCTTAGGAGGGGTAGCTAAACAACCAACAAGATAAGTAGGTCAGTACATACACTTGGCAGATGGTGCAAAGAACCAATGAGAAAAATAAAACAGGAAAGGGGATAGGGAGTGGGTGCTTGGCGATTTAAGTAGAATGGCCAGGGAGGTCTCATGAGACAGTATTTGTGTCAAGGTCTGGAGAAGATGAGGGGCAAACCACTCAGCTTGTCTAGGGAGAGTGTTCCAGGCAGAGTAGCAGTAAGTACAAAGGCTGTGAGTGACAGAGTGCCTGACATGTCTGAGGAATAGAAAGGAGGCAGGGTGCACTGGGGAAGAGTAAGTGAGAAGCAAAAGAATAGAAGGTATGGTCAAGAGATATTGGAGAAACAAATTGAGGGGATGGGGGGAAGGGGGGCTGCAGTGGCAGGGTGGGATTGTGTCTTCTTGATAACATCCCTCTCGGGTTTAGGTAGCACCACCACACCTTCCATTTCTCCTTCCAGCACTCATCCCAACAGACTTAATTGTCTGCCTGCTGTTTCCCTCTTTCTCTGTACCCTTGTCTGAACTGTGAGCTTTATGAGGGCAGGGGTTGATGGCACCTGTATCATTCTCTGCTGCAGCCTCAGACCCTTCTGTAGTGACTGACACAGAATAGTAGTGCTGCGTCAGAGAATCAATGTATGAATGAATAAGCAAATGAATGAATCTCAAAGCTGAGACCTACCGCTTGTTGGCTCTGTGAGCCAAATCCAGTTTCTTAAAATCCCGAAGCCTCAGTTAACTCGTATATATAATAGGACATTATAACCCTACCCTCCAGGATAGGGTTGCTATGAACACTGAAGGAGATACTGTGTACAAAGCACTCAGTAGTTCTTGCCCCACAATAAGTGCTCAGTAATGTTAGCTATGATTACTATGTGGCCCTTTTGAGAAGGAAGGCTGTGGGATGATAGCATGAGCCAGCACTAAAATTCACATATGTGGGTTCACTTTGGTAAATACTAGCATTCCCGACAGAGCAACACTATCCCAATTTATGCAGAAGATTTTTTTTCTTATATTCTTCCTGACTCTTTCAGTCTAATATCTTTTCAGTTTCAATTTGCATCAGCCCAGGGCCTATCATTGCCCATCTTCATTCCATAGTCCAGGCTTTAACAGCATAGGATACTAAAACTGTTAACAAACCCAGGACTTTATATAACAAGACACAGACAGCACAAAAGCCTGGAATTTAGAGCAGAAGGGCCTCCTTCCCTTCAAAGGTGAACAATGAAGCCAGAGTTGCATTTGTTAGTAAGAACTTCATTGCTGCCAGTGTGGGGCTTAAGCTGTTTGAAATGGATTACAGGGTGATGTGAAGCCCAAGTCAGGCCCATTTGAAAACAAAGAGAATGAGACAGAGAGACAGAAAGGGAGAAAGAAACAGAGAGAAAGAGAGAGAGAGAGAGGTAATGGGCTCTGGAAAGACCTACTTTCTTGCTTTTTCTCTCACCCCTCCCAAGCCTTATGCTAAAAGCAAGTTAGTGAAAGGGTCAGTTCTACTAAAGAGAGCCAAGTCTGAAAGCAATTTCATCTCCTAAGGAAAGTCCAGGGAAGCCAATTCTCAACCCAGATTTCAGCTTTTCATTTGAAAGCAGGGAGGAAGTAGGAAGGAAGAAAAAATAAAACTCTGGAGACAGAGGTTAGGGAAGCATATGGGGCTGGAGGCAGGGAACTTGAGTTCCCACAGAGCCCAGGATGTTCCATGTCTGTGTGTGTGCAGGCATGGCCTCTCCCTGCCTTCTCTGGTCCCTGTGGCTCTGAATTGTAGGGAAAGTACCCTGGCCATAGGCTTAGGACAGCTGGGTATTGTTCTGTTTAACTGTACAACCTGTCACTTCCTGACCTCTTCTTCCCTGAGATTTCTTCTCTGTGTCAGGCAAAGGTTAGACAAGATAAGTTTTTGGTTTCTTTCAAGTACTACCATTCTAGTATGAGAATTCCCTGCCTGCCTGCCTGAGGGCCAGCAGACTCTGCTCCTAGGATTGCAAAAACTGTTTCTTGGTCACATGTTTTTCCTTTAAGAGAATTCCTCTTTTTCTTTAATTTTTTTATTTAAATTCAATTTAGTTAACATTTGGAGTATTAGTAGTTTCAGGAGTAGAATTTTAGTGATTTATAAGTTGCATATAACACCCCATGTTCACTACATCAAGTGCCCTCCTTAATGCCCGTTACCTAATTACCCCATCCCCCAACCCACCTCCTCTCCAGCAACCCTCAGTTTGTTTCCTAGAGTTAAGAGTCTCATGGTTTGCCTTCCTCTCTGTTTTTATCTTATTTTATTTTCCCTTCCCTTCCCCTATGTTCATCTGTTTTGGGTTTCTTAAATTCTACATATGAGTGAAATCATATGGTATTTGTCTTTCTCTGACTTATTTCACTTAGCATAATACCCTCTAGTTCCATTCACATCACTGCAAATGGCAAGATTTCATTCTTTTTGATGGCTGAGTAATATTCCATTATAAATATACCACCTCTTCTTTATCCATCATCTATTGATGGACATCTGGGCTCTTTCCATATTTTGGCTATTGTGGACATTGCTGCTAGTGCCCCTTTGAATCACTATGTTTGTATGCTTTGGAAAAATTCCTAGTAGTGCAATTGCTGGGTCATAAGTTAGCTCTATTTTTAATTTTTTGAGGAACCTTGATACTGTTTTCAGAATGGCTGCACCAGTTTGCATTCCCACCAACAGTGTAGAGTGTTCCCCTTTCTCTGCATCCTCACCAACATCTGTTGTTTCCTGAGTTGTTAATTTTAGCCATTCCTTCAGGAGTATTTCTTGTTGCACATTGCCAGCACTGGATTCTTTGCCAGACCATTGCTGAAGCCCAGGAGCATCCGAGCCAGAGTCCTCAGTTGGCAGGACAAACCTACTCCTGGTGCTACAAGACCTTGGCTCTCCTTGGGATCACTGGCACTGGGAAGAAAGGAAGGAACTGGCAACTCTGGGGAGGGGGGTGCTGTTGAGGGAGCCAAAGATCTGGGACTGGAGAGATAGCAAGTTGCTGCATTGCAGGTCCTTTGGGGTCCTTTGTGGAGGGAAGGCAGGAGATGGGTGGGGGCATGTTCTGTACTGAGGGAAGTCTGGAGGAGCCAGAAGTCAGTCCAGAAGCCACTGGCTGGAGGGGTAGGGAAAAGGGCCTTTGCAGGTTCATAGAGAAGCCTGTCACCAAGCTTGTATTAACACTGCACTGGATGGGCTAGCTCTCCCACCGCACTATTGTGCCCAGATGTCCATCAACAGATGAATGAATAAAGAAGAGGTGGTATATATGTACAGTGGAATATTACTCACTGTGAGACTGCAGGGCACTAGGGTCTGCTCTGTTCCTGGGGTTAGGGATACCCTGCTATGGCTAACTTTTAAATGAAGAAGTTGGCCAGGCTGTATTCATTTTAACTGCAATAATTACAGTAACATTTGTAAATGTAGAGAGGAGGCTAATTTATACCATGGATGCCATCGATGCTGAGTGAGCCTCTGAAGCTCCAATTACAAGACAAATTTCCTTATGAACCGACTGCCAGAAAATGCCCTTGTTGTTCAACAACAGAAGCTTACTTGTTCCTCTTCCCTTTTAGAATAAAGGAGGAAAGAAAGAAAAGGCAATAGTCTCCCCTGTTAATAATCTGAGTTGATTCTTCTGTAAATGTCTAATGAGTCAGGCTCCAGGTCTGGCTCAGTGCACCACTGAGCCTGACTTAAGTGGCTATTCTTGGCTCCACAAAAATATGGGCTGTAAAAAGAATGACCTCTTTCTGCAGCAAGGGATACCGAGATTAAGCCAAGGGTAAGTGCTATGGACTGAACTGTGTCCCCTCAAAATTCACATGTTGAGCCCTAAATTTCTAAGTATTTGGAGGTGGGGCCTTTGGGGGGTGATTAAGTTTCAATGAGGTCATGACCTTCTGGCTTAAACAACGGAAATTTATTTATCACAGTTGGGATGCTGGAAGTCTAAGGTCAAGGTGCTGACAGATGTGTCTGGTGAGGACCCAGTTCTGATTCATAGATGACTATCTGCTTGAGTCTTTATATGGCAGAGAACAGAGAAAAAGGAAGCAAGCTGTCTTGTGTCTTTTCTTATAAAGGAACTAATCCCATCATGAGGGCTCCACCTCCCTGACCTATTTACCTTCCAAAGGCCCCATCTCCACATATCATGTTGGGGATTAGGGGTTCAACATGTGAATTTTGGAGGAAGACAAACATTCAGTCTCTAGCACAGATGGAACTCAACCATACTGTAACTCTGATCTCAGACCTCCAGCCCCCAGAACTGGCAGAAAATATTTGGTTATGTGTTTTGTTATGGCAGTCTGAGCTGACTAATACAGACTAAAACTAATACTAAAACTAAAACTGATAGTACTATTGACTAGTATAAACTGAGACCTTGAGAAAAACCATTCCCTATGAGGCTCTAGCATTTAGGTGATGAAGTCAAAGAATCTAGGTTCAATGTCAGCTCAGCTTCTCCTAAACTGTATGAAATTAGGCAAGTTACTTAGCTTTTCTAAGTCTCAATTAATCACCTGTAAAATAGAGATACTAATATTATCAAGATCATATAATTGTTATGACAACTAAATGAGAGAATACATTTAAAGTGCCTAGTGCACACTAAGAACTTAGGGGCAGTCTTGGAGGATATTGGGGACATCTTATCACTTAAAAAGGAAGTAGAAGCATGACTATTCTATTGAATTGGCCTTTGGTATACAATTCAAATTCTAATCCTCCTTCCTTAGAAGAAGTCCTGGAACCTCTAGATTTTAGAGCTATTAGATCAGTTAGATTAGAGCCAATACACTAGTCTCTGGAAAGAATCTGATCTTGGAAATCAGAGTGACCTGAATTTTAATCCCAGCCTTGCTGCTTATTAGCTTAATGTGTCTTAATTCCTCAGAGCTTTAGTTCCCTCTCAGCAGCTTGGAGATAACACTTCCCTTCTAGCATCCCATTGTGACGGACACATGAGAGAGCCACATGAAGCACTCAGCACGGTGCCTGACACTCTTAGTGCTTCTTCCCCTCTTGAAATAGTTCTAGATCCCAAATAGGTAATTCCCTATCAGTCTTAATATCCAGGGCTGGAAATTCATGAAATATAATAGTATATGATATATGTATATTGTATGTAATATAGAGACATATAGTAAATATATATAATTTATTATATACACAAAAGTACCTTATACTTGTAAACTGTAAGATTCTGTGCAATTAAAAATATATTGTCATTATTGTTATTTTATCAAGGGTGGGGCCAATATGGTGGGATTCTGCCATGAAAATAGGGTTTAATAATCAGTTTGTTGGTAGGCAATTTTAGAACAGAGAGTTGCTAAACATTTGTGGGGACCTCCATTTGCCAGGCATTGGCAGACACTTTATGCAGTCAGAGGTATATCAGGACATCAGGTAGATAGTAGTACTAGATTGTGACCCTTAGAATGATTGCCATGTATTGCCTAGAATTGTAATTTAGAATCTATCTTTTCAATAGATTCTAAGTCCCTTAAATATAGAGACTGTGTCTTATAATGTGCACTTTCTCCACAGCTCTGGGAATAATGTATCAGAGCAACTTGAGAGATATTTGGTGAATAGGTGGACATGTGGTTATATTGACTTACTTATTAATTCTATAATTATTTACTATCTACTATGTTCCAGGCAGAGTTCCAGACATTAATGATACAGGACTTAACAAAATAGACCAAGTCTACTTTGCTTTCATAGAGCTCACACTCTAGCAGGGGAATGCAACATGTAAGGTGTGAAGAGGCACAAATGGAAAGAGAAAATGGAGAAAGTGGTCAGTGCGTGAGCCATCTGGATCCCCCCCTATCATGTTGACATGGGGCCTGGTATGCCCATGATGTCCTGTCCTCACTGAGGACCATGCTCCCTAAAGGTGAACATCATAAGTACATTCAAGAAATCTTGTGGTCCTGAGCCCAAGAGCCATACAACCGCTCTCACCTTTAAATTAATATAATTTACTTTTTAGAGCAATTTTAGGTTTGCAGAAAAATTGAGCAGAAAATACAGAGAGTTTCCAAATATTCCCTTGCCCCTACCCCCAAATTTCCCTTATTATTAACATCTTGCATTAGTGGGGTTCATTTGCTACCATTGATGAGCCAATATTGATACATTATTAATAATTAAAGTCCATAGTTTACACCAGGGTTCATTCTTTGAGTTGTGCATTCTATAAGTTTTGACAAATGTATAATGACAAGTATCCACCATTATAGTATTATACAGAACAGTTTCACTGCCCTAAAAACCCCTGTGCTTCACTTATTCATCCCTCCCTACCCCTAACCCCTGGCAACCACCCATCCTTTTAACTGTCTCCATAGTTTTGGAGACTTTCTTAGATTGTCATGGAGTTGGAATGATAGAGGACCTTTCTCTTTTAGCAATTCTCTTGTGTTTCGGTTTAGTTTGGCTGCTACCTTCATCCCAGGGTGATGAAACCCAGAAGCCTCTGTCCTGCCATGGCCATCTGGGCCCATTCATATAATTGAGAGGCAGTGATGTACAAGATAAAAGTCTTCTCTACTTAGCAAGTAGGATAGATCCAGTGTTAGCCCAGAGGGGAAAGATTGGATCTTTGCAGTTTCCTTGGTTCAGTAAAACACATTTAATCACTTAAATGATTTTTGATGATGAGCTGGGGGTGATTTTTATCATTTCAGCCAACTCCCAAAACAGTCTCTGATGTGTCCTGAATAAGAGAACTGAGAAGAAAGCAGGGGCAGGAGCTTTTCATTTTGGTTTGTTTTGCTTTATTTATCTGTGTGAATTATCCATTTTTGCACTTAAAATGACCCAAATTTGACAGGCAACTGCAAAGCTTCTACTAGATGCAGGTCCTGTGCTATTGGCAGAAGGAGCGGCTGGCTGTGAGTCCCTCCCCAGCCCCTAAATCTCCATGGTTATCATGGGACCAGAGGTGGGCTCTGGCCCTGCCCTTCCCCAAAGAACTCAGAGTGAGAGCACCCTTCAGAAGATGGGCAGGGGAAGGGCAAGTGTGGGTGAGATCTTGTGTGTGTGTTATTTGTCAGATTTATGACTGCTAGTAGCACTTGTCAAAAGTGACGTTTATTGGGTGTGAAATGTTCTCATTTGTTAGATAACACAAGCTGTTTAGTATTAAAGCAACTTTCACACAGCAGAGTCTCCTTTGTCATTAGGCACCTCCTAGGATTAATTACTGAGATCTATGCCCCAACGTTCAGATGCCTCCCAGAAGCATAAACTTATAAATCATGCATGAGCTGATTGCTATTTTCCTCAAAGCCACGATCTCTCTGTGAGGGGGACAAGGACAAGTTAAGTGAATAGTCAGTTGCTCCTAGATGAGCGCTCCCTGAAGACCTGGGTTCCTGGTCTGCAATCCTTAGACTATCCTTGCTTCCCTCATGCTTGACACTGCTGCAATAACACCTCATATTTATACACAGGTTTTTAGCTTTTCAAAGCATTCCATCCACAAAGGTGATTTCTTTGTCATTTATGATTACATTGCTAGTGCATGGAAAGCATCTGGCCACATGGTAGGTCCTCAGTAATGGTGCTGGATGAATGAGAAGAAGGACAGGGATCTGCCTGCCTCTAAGAGGTGGGTGTGCTGCTTATCTCAGGATCAGCAGGTTCTCAGAGACAGAGCTGGCTCCAGAAGCCCAGTCTCTTTTCTGAATCTGATCTGTCCTCCTTCCTTTTGAACCCTTCTTCAAAGCAACATTGTCCCAGGCCTCTGGTTTCCAAGGTCTCCCAGAGCAGCACTGCTTCTATCCACTTAAACATAACACCTTAAGGCATTATGATAAAAACAGTGAGACTTCAAATGCAAAGAAGTTTGTTGAAGAATTCTAAAGCTACTTAGAACAAAGCTGGAGTCAACATAAAAGGGAAATGTACCTACTAGTTATGAAAGCACTTTGGATCACTGATAATTCTTTGGCATAAGAAAATGAATATAAAATGTTACAAGATGAATTAGGGTGGACATTAGGAAGAACCATTATGGGCATCTACATTGATGTGCACCAGGGAAATATAAGGCTTGTTGAATCTTCTGTGTTCTATGTTCACCGTGTAAGACAGTAAAATTTCCACATCCTAGGTAGTCCCAAAGCATGTGGGTTCACTCAGTATCCCATCTCCAACCCCATCACTCCAATCCAAGATATTGTCACCTTTTACCTGCTTCAAAAGTCTTCTAACTGGCTTCCCCTTTTCTACATTTGCCCTAAAATACCACCTAGCCACTGCTTAAAACATCTATCTCAATGGCTTCCCATTGCACTTAGGATAAAAACAAAAATCTTTATGACACATAAGGCCCTGTAGGAGCTGGCCTCTGGCTTCCTTCCCAACTTCATGTCTTACCATACACCTTCTTACCCACTACTTTCAGCCAAACTGGTCTTCCAGTCCTATAGATGTGCCAACTGTTTCCTGCCTAAGGACATTTGCAGAGATGCTGTTCCCTCTGCCCACAATGTCCCTGCGCTCACTGTTCCCATGGCTGGCTCCTCATCCCCCAAACTTCTAATCATCCTGCTAATCTCATCCTAAATATAATTTCGTCAGAGAAGTCTTCACACAATCCCAACCAGACCCTTCCCCTATTATTCTTTCCTACACACTCCCTCATTCTCTTCGTAGCCCCTGCTGTTTGCGTTTTTATTTTAGTGTTTATTGCTCTTCTTACCTTGTATATACCTAAGGACAGGGACAATGTGTATTGGTTATGCCAGTAGCACCTTAGAGCTTAGCATAGTGCCTGACCCCAGAACCGGACTACAAGAAATATTTTAGGAATGGAGGAAGAAATACATTAATGAATACCAGGAAATATAAAGCACAATAATATTCCCAAGACATTGGGAGCTTACAATCCATTTGTGTCTGTCTGTGTATGCGTATAACATTTATTGTTCAAAATCTCAGGGATTTTTGTCTATTTTGTTCACTGACATATCCCCAATATCCACAATGATGCCTGGCACATAGTAGTTCAAATAAATATAAATAAATATTTGTTGGATGAATGATGGGTAGAAACATAAGAACTATAAGAACACTTAGCAAGGAGACCTAATCTAGTATGTAAGTCACAGAAGAGATTTGAGAGCAAGAGGTATTGAAACTGAGACCTGGCATTATCTACACAAAGGGGAAGGGGGACGGGGTATAGCAGAGTAGTTCAGACATTGTAAACAACCTAAGTAAAGGCCCAAGGTAAGAGGCAAACATGAGCTTGACATGCTACAGGTTCTTAAAATGATTCAGTGTGCAATATGGCTGTGTCACTGTAGATATGGGGGAACATTCATGCAAGCCCTGATCCCAAGGAAGGATTCCTCTGGGTGGAAACTGTGTTTCTCCAATGTAAATAAACTGGCATTCTGCTTTACTTAATGGGTCTTTAGTAAGTTTGGTTAGGATAAGTCAGCCCTGCTCACTGGCAGTAAATAAATTATTTTCTCTGCAAAGCTGAGGACTAGATTCAGAGCCATCAGGACCTCACTAAAGATGGCCACCTGTGAGGCCCTGAGAGATGACCTGTCTGCCTCTCCTTGCAGTCAGGGCAAGGTTCTAGGATTCAAGAGGCCTGTGTCCTATTATAATGATGTCCAATGTCTCATCTCTGGGTTCCTGGCTCCCTTCCTATTAATACTTTTGCTCTTGGAGGGCAGGGGCAGTATCAGATTCTGCTGGGACTTCCCAAACCTCATTGAATGCAAAGTCTTGCATGTCATAGGCATTTGACATTCAGTGATGAATCACATGTAGCAATGCAAAGATGAGAAAGGCCTGAGGAAAGATGATTGTGCCTTGACCACCTGTCTGTGTTGCTCTTAACCTCCTTTTCTCTATCTCCTATCTGGCTTGTACCCAAAAGGCTCCTCCAGGCCTCCTCCCAGATTCTCTTTCCTTCTACTCCAACACAGGAAGCCCTGAATCTCTATTTAGCAGTAATCTAAGGTTCTTTTTCTTTTGCTCAGTGAATGTTGACTGAGGGCTGACCGTGTGTCGGTCTATGTGCTAAGTCCTGGGGTTGTAATGAATAACAAATAGACATACTCTTCGCCCTCAGAGAGTTACAATTTAGTAGGAGAGTCAGGTATTAAATTTAAATACACAAGTAAATATATAACTCAAATTGTGACGTAGGTTGCATTATCAGTTGGAGTGTAGGAAAAGCATAGACACAGAACACAGGTGGCTTACATTTTGTGGAAGTCGAAGTGACACTTGAATTGAGATTAATGCACAGAGGCAGGTAACCATGCAGAGAGTTGGGGGCGGGGTGTATGGAGGCGCACTCTCTAAATAAAGATGAGGGAGTGTGCAAAAGGCCCAGAGGCAGGACAGAGCTCACCATGGTAGAGGAACAGAAAGAAGGCCCGACCACAGTGGAATGAGTTTGAAAACAGAGGCCTGGCTAGATTAGGCCTTTCAGACCAGGTTAAGGATTCTGAATTTTATCCTTAATTCAATGGGAAGCCCCTGAAGAGTTTTAAGCAGGGAATGACATAATCTGATTTACATTTTTACAAGATCATTCTAACCACTGTGTGGAGGATGAATTCAGAAGATGCTAACAAGGAAAATATTGCAGTAGTCTGGGTGAGAAATAAGAGTGGTTTGCACCTGGGGCTAGATATGGAGAAAAGAAGGGGGAGAGATTTTTTGATGTAGACATGACAAGATTGGTAATGGCCAGGATTTGGGAAGGAAGGAAAAGAAAGAGCGAGAATGGCTTCCAAATTCCTGGTTTGAACCAAAGAAATCTCTTTCACATGACTGCCCCTTTATATTTGGCTCTTACAGGAACTTTGGGAAGAAGGTAGCCAGGGGTTTTTGTCCCTGGTTAACAGAAGAAAATAAGAAACTGAGAGATTAGGTGATTCACCTGGTGTCTCATGTTTGTTAGCAGAAGCCCTGACTAGCTCCCTCCTTTCTAGACCCTGGGTCTAGCCATCTCCACTGACCCCTGTGGGAAGTGCCTGTACCCTGTCTCAGGACCATCATGCGGCCGGCCCCATTGCTTCTGGGCTGGCAGCTTCCCTGGCCACCTGTGTGTACAGTTCCATCAAACCTCCATCCTGCCTCTCCCCTCCCACCGGTTGTGGCCTCACTCTTACTTAATGACTCTCATCTCCCAGAAAGTTCCTCCCAGAATCCACAGTGGGCGGCGTTATGAACTCCTCATGTCTGGTGATAACTTTTTATGAGGTTTTTGTTCTTTTACAATATATTAAAGCCATATTTTTGCCAGGTTTTTACTTCAGTTTATTTCTTGTCCTTGAATCACTCCTTCCCTTCTCCCCCACCCACTCGGTTATCTCCCCCACTCCCTCACCTGAGCAGGCTTTGCACTGGAGATGTTTAATTCTACTTTAATCCCAATTCCCTGAGGTACATGAAAGCAGCTTTACGAGACCACAAATCCAAGAAGATAAAGTGCATTTTTATTAGTTGTGTCGGCATCAAAGGGAAAAAAATGGAATCTAATGTGAAATAGTCAATAATGAATTTGCTTAATAGCCTTCCTCATCCCCTCAATGGGTCTCACTGAAGGTAGTGGCCTCCCAGGTAGGGCATAGGGACTGGCAGACTTTCTCAGGGGATGAGGCAAAGGATAACCTCCTGCCTGGCTGTATTTTTATTTTCATTTCTTCCAGCAGGAAGATATTTCTTCCAAATGGAACTAAGAGGCTTAAAGGCAGGGGTGGGGAAAGAAGAGGTTTGAGGAGCAGGCATGAGGGGAAGGGATGGGCTGGCTGAGGGTTAAAGCCCGCCATTGCCCAGGGGCTGCCGGGGTTCTCTCTGCCATGCTCTAAGCCCAGGTGGATGCCTAGGCCACTGAGAGATGCTTTGATGACAGAAAGATGGAGGGTGGAGGCAGGGATGCTGGGGCATCACTAACAAAGAGGGTGTGCTACCTCAGGGGCAGGGTGAGCAGCATCCCCATGAAGCCAGGGAGGGTATACTTTGTGAAGTGAAGGTGAAGGAGCAACGCTCACGGCACCTGTGCTGTCTTCAGATTCAAGTTCCTAGGCTCAGATCCTGCACTAATTCAACTGCTCTGAGGCCTGGGCCATTGCTGGCCCATCCCCCTCATTAGTTCAGCATTTATCTCATCTTGTCTCTGTGGCCACAGGCCCTGGCTTTGTAGATACTCCCTGACCTCACCCCACACTCTCTGACCTCACCCCACCTCTCTTCTTCCCCTTTTACCCCCTTTCTGCCTCTTTCTTCCTCTTCTCTCCCTACTTCCCTCTCCCTTTCTTGCAACTCCTCTGTCTGCTTAGAGGAAGCCTTCATGCCTAGGCTGTTACCCACAGGAAGGGCCCTGACCCTAACTTCTACAGGTTGGCAGGTATTCAAGTAATTTCCTGAGAATACTAAAGCTCCTGGCAGTCTTTGACAGTGGTTTTTAGGACGTTTTGGGGTTGAAAAGGAGAGCTCTATTCTCTCTTCTCAAAAAAAGAGGGGGGAAAGGGATGTTTTGGGTGATGGGATGAGACTTTCGTTTATGCCACATGGCCACTAGATGGCAATAGTCAAACATGCAAAAAGGTAAGCAGCCCGGGAATCCAGCAGGCCTCCCTTTCTCCCAGCATTTCTCCCTATAGTAGGAAGGGTTGGGGGTAGGGTATTGAGAACAGAGGCAGGGGACCAACGCATAGGTAAGACCTGGGCAGGCATCTGTCTTGGAAAATAGGGTGGGTCTGTAGCAACGTCAAGGTAGCGTCAGAGAGCAAAGGCAGTCTGCCTATAAAAGGCTGCCATCCCCCAACCAGGGCTGATCCTCCTGCCCAGCCACTGGGGCTCCAATTTCTCCAGGCTGGATGAGGTGGGCATTCCCACACCTGCTTACTGCTGTGTTCAGGTGTGACCCTCAAGATGCTTGGCCTTAAAAGGGGAGAACAAGTGGTTTCCTATTTCTCAAGGTGGTTTTGAGGATGGGTTGTAGTTTCATCTTATTTCAGGATGCCCTGAGATCATTAAGGGAAGGTCACAGTGCTGAGATTTGCATAAGGTTGTTGCTTAAACTGTTTATCATGAAAGCTGTTCATCTGCCTGGAGGAACCCAGAGCATGGACCAGCCTGTCATTCAAGGCATCAACAGATACAGGCAGGGGATAATGGTATGTGTTCAAAAATATTTGTTGAATTGAGCTTAATTGAATAGTCTCTGCCCTTCAGGACCTTATAATCTAGTGAGAGAGAGAGAGAGAGAGAGAGAAAGAGACTGTGTGAAGCAATTAAAGAATAATTTAGTGCTGCTAGACTATGGCTTGCTTATGGCTTGCTATCAGTGAACTGGAGTTTAGAAAAGAAAGATCATGTAGAGGCTCATGGAATTTGAGCTAGGTCTTGAAAGGTTTAGATAAGAAAAAGTTACAGCATGACTGGAGAAGACAGGAAGAGCCTGGCACAATTAGGACATTTTACTTGCAGGAATGGAGGGTTTATGCTATAGTTAGCAAGGTGAGGTAGACTTAGGTTGGAGGTGGGTACTTAAAAGTCAGGCCAAAGTGTCCGTACTTGATCCAAAGCAATAGGAAGCTATTGCAAGTTCTTGAGCAGGAGAGTGACCTGCTGGAGGTGTTGGTTAAGAAAACTCTCAACTATGGCTCATGACTGGGAGGTCATTGTGTGCAGGGATGGTGGGTTTTTCTTTTCTGTGGCTCTCAAAGGGTCAGTGTAATGCTTGGCCTTGATAAGTGTTCGATAAATGTTGAACTGAAAGGACATGCCACAGGAGCCCCAAGGACACTGAGGCTCCCTCAGGGGAGGTCAGATTCACTGGTGAGCATGCAGAGCAGATCTAGGGCTGCCGGCAGTTTGGCTGAGTGCCACCCGCACCAAGCACCAGTTTTCCGAGGGCTGCTTTGTTCACTGGCTCAGCAGAGCATGTGAGATGTGATCACAAGCTTGAAATAACACAGACAGTCTCTGCTCTGTGCCACTTCCTATTTTGCTGATCCACTTATTTGACAATGCCTAAGAAACACCTACACCTTCCTTTTTTCCCTGCATTGCCCACTTGTGGGGATTTCTGCAGTCTGAGTGTCGATGCAGGAGGCACACTGCTAGCAGCCCTCTCACCTGCAGGGAGGTGTTGACCAGGGATGGAGGGACTCATGGAGGCACCTTATCCAAACATTGGTGTAGGTGAAATGTCTAAATGCTTTTGGCTTTCTGCTGTGGACAAAGGCAGAGCTGACTGAACAAATACTCTGTTTCAAGGTGCCTTCACCTCTACCATCATTCTCATTTCTACTCTGAGGTTGGTTTCATTTCATCCATTTATAGTGGAAGAAGCTGAGGAGTGGTAATGGTGGGTGATTTACAACAAATGGCATTATTCCAAATGGGATGGACTCTCACTGTCAAACCTTGTGCCTATCCCATGAGACCCTGCTGCCTGGGTCCAGGCTATGAGGACAAGGAGTGCAGGGAAAGTCCCAGCCTGCCATGGCAGCTCTCAAATGTGGAGGTGGTAAGGCCAACTGGGATGAGGGAGGGCACTCCCAGAGTTCAGGAGCACAGCGAAATCCTGATGTTAGATGGGGCTCCATGCTTCCTCAACAAGGCTGGGTCCAGGAGAAGACTGGGCATGCCTGGGAGTTAGGTCAGCAGAGACGGGATCCAATGTCAAGTGAGAGGCGAGGGTCAGGAGCACGTAGCTATCTGGCAAAAGAGGCCAGTTGTCAGTCTACAAACATTTATTGAACACCTGCTTACTCCAGATGAGGAGTAAGACATGATTTCTCATCCTGGTGGGGATAGAGACTAGAAAATCAACAGTTACAATATAATGTATTGTTTATGGTAATAGGGATGGATAAAAAGGCTATGGGAATCTGAAAGAAAAATCAGTTGCATCTTTTCTGGGGTGGTGGGAATGAGTGATAAGGACCTTGGGAACACATGACAGAGCTCATGTCATTGACTTGGTTAAGGACGAGGCATAAACAGCACAGACCCTTTCCGTGTGCTGCCATAGGTGTTGCCTCCTGGAGCCCACTGGTACCGGAGCTGTGTAGAAATGTTTTCTCATGTTTCAAAATTGTCATTGCAGGCAGCACTGGGCTCGTGGGCCTGGGTTCTGTGATGTCTTCTCTTCTTCTTCATCTCTTAGAACTTCATAAATCCCAGTGCAAGAGCCAATAACCTTACCATTGTCTTTCAGACTCCTTTCTCCTTGTCCACAATCTCACTGCACACATTATCAGGACACTGGAAAACTCTATCATGAGAGATAATTCATCCTTGTTTTAAATCATCTTTACATGCCTTAGGGACCAGTTTGAGAGTATGTGTGGTAAGTCTGGCTGGATCCGATGCTCAGGAGCACCAAGTGTTAATGCACTTGCCTTTCTCATATGAGACAATACATTTTTGTGTCTTGGTAGTGGATAGGATGTATTTTCCAGAGGCAGTGAAAACCCTCAGAGGGTGGTAACATTAGTGTGCTCTGGAAATAATAATGAACTCAATAATAAATATAATAACTACCATTTATTAAATGTCCAAAGTCACATAGCAAGGAAATGGAAATGCAAATGAGAATTTATCTGTGACTGGGGTGGGTTTCATGATGGGCTTGTGATACTCCTTAGGAGAGCCTCCCTGGCTTTGAGTCTATTGAACAGAGGGAAGGATGGGAAGATGGAGGAAGAGTGGGGCAGGGGAGGCACAGGCTTGCTGCTAGTTCTAGTATAATAAACAAGTATGTGAAAGCAGCTTGCTGGGCCCAGCCTTTGTTCTCATTCCCAGCAGTCAGCTCCTGGATCTTTCCAGATGACTGTGGATTCCTACATACAGCACTTGGGTCGTTTAACAGATCATATCCTAGCTTATTGTGATATTGTGCTTTATAAGAAAAATCCATTTGATCATTTAGATGACCAATATATATATTTCTCACATATATTTGGTCTATTCACACTTCCTGGTTCACAGGTCCCAAAGCCCTTGGAATTTCCTGAATTTTGAGAGTGATAAAGGTGCCTTTTGTTATGTTAATGAGGCGAGTTTTGGAAAGTGCCTGAGGATGGGGGCTGGTTGCCAATAGAGCCAACTCTGATTAGAGGGTTGGAATTTTCAATGCTACTTCCTGATCTCTGGGGAGGGGAGAGGGGCTAGAGGTTCAATTAATTGGCAATGACCAGTGATAGCCAATCATGAATATATAATGAAGTCTCCATGAAAACCCAAGAGGACAGCTTTCTGGTCCTTTATCGAAGAGCTTCCATGCTTGTGGAATCAGAATGCTCCCAGGTGTCAGTGAGTGGGGCCCGAAGCTCCATGAGGACAGAAGTTCTTTTGTTTAGGACCTTGCCGTATCTCTTCATCTTGCTGTTGATTCATATCCTTTTTATCATATGCTTTAATAAAATGGTAAAGGTTAGTAACTGTTTCCCTGAGTTCTGTAAGCTGCTCTACCAAAGAAATCGAACTTAAGGAGGAGGTCTTTGGAACCCCTGAACTATAGCCCGTCAGTCAGAAACACAGGTAACAGCCTGAGGCTTGCAACCTGGCTTCTGAACTGGGGGGGTGGGGAGGGCAGTTTTACAAGACTGAACCTTTAACTGTGCAACTTGATGCTATCTCCAGGTAGATAGTATCAGAATTGAGTTGAATTCTGCTGGTGTCTGAGAATTTCTTGGTGTTGCGTGTGTAGGGACTCCCCCTCCCATATTGGAATTGTGCCCGGGAGCCCTAAAAGACCTGTGCCCCAAATTAATCTCACGTGGTTGGGGGCACAAAACATTCTATAACATGACAACATTGAACTTGATTCAGATTCAAAGCCAACTAGCATTGATTGAGAACCTACTATGTTCCAGGCATTGGGCCAGATAGTTTTGTCTAACATTATCATGTTTAAGCTTTATGACAACCTAATGTGAGGCGTTATCTCACTTTTTTAATCGAGAGTCCCAGGGGTGTTGCGTAAGGTTCCATGATGTATTAATAACAGTGGTAGCTTCTTTCCTCTCTTAGCTGTTTCTGAGGTCCTTTCAGTTCTAATATTCTAATACCTGGGCCATTGGGAGAAACATGGGAATTGATTACAGCTGGGAGCAGGATGCTAGATGATTCCAAAAGAACAACTTCCTTTTTTCTATTACCCACCCCCTCTCCTTTTAAGTGCTCTTTCACCTGGATAACTAACAGCTAATGTTTCCTTTTTCTCATTTCTTTTTCGTATCCCCAGGAGTAAAAGCCAAGGAAAACATGAGATTAGAAACAATAGAGAACTTGTATAATGAAGACTAGTGTACAAAGGAGAGCAGGAGAGAAGGGCGAGTAGCTAAGTAGGAGACATTCATATCCAGAAACAGAGGTCTTGGGAACAACCTCAGCCACTACTTGTAGACCGGGTGGATGCAGCTCAAGACAGTTGCAGGACCTGCTAGGTGCGGTTGACACCAGCTGTTCACCAGTCACATTTCCCCTTCCTTTTGGCTTAATAGCTAGACTGCATTTCCTAGCCTCTCTGATGTTAGGGTGATCAAACAACTGAGTGTTGGCCAGTGAGATGTGGGTGGATGTGATATTAGCTACTTCCAGGCTTGGCTGTTAAGAACCTCTTACCTATGACTTCCACGCTCTTTCCTCTCTCACAGTAACCCTAGAAACCACATGCTAGAGATGGTGGAGCCACAATGTAAGGAGCTTGGGTCCGAGCATCACCACTGTGAGAGATAAACTTTCATTATGTGAAACACCTGGGATGTGAGGGTTTATCTATTACAACAACTAGCATAACCTTGGCTAATATACTCAGGTTCCTTATATGGAAAAACAAAGGGTGCTAGCCAGAATGATTTCTGAGGTCTTTCAGCTTCTGGTTTTATGGTGCCATGAAAGAGGAGTGCAAATCCCAGCAGTATAGCATTGAACATGATTTATAGTACCTTGTGAGCTTCTCTATGGTCTCTGTCTTTAGGGAGCTTCCATTTGAGACCAGCTGTGGTAAATAGCTTTTCTTTCCTGGCACTGTACTTTGCTCCAAATGACCTAAGTGAGGACCCTTCTCATCTCTGTGAATTGTATATAATGACAAGGGCCTCTTCTTTTGTTCTAGAATAGTGCTGAAGATGAAATAAATAATGGCTTGCAAAGATTGTGTTTGTACACACTAAATGCTATATAAGGGATTATTATTAATTATAGATCAGGTTGTAGTTGAGATTCAGGAAGTCAGCAAAAGATTCAGGAACTCACAAGTAATCATTTTAAGTATGACATTTACTTTCATTGACCCCAGCCAGGTTGCATAATATTAGTCCAAATGGTAATATAATCCATTTTATGTAAATCAAATAGGTGACAATTGAAACTCTTATACACAAATTAGAGAATGATTATTTCAATCAGAGAACTGAACTATCAATTTCCTGATCTTAATACTGAGAGAAAGGAAATTTTCAAGTGAAAAGTTATCAATTAAAGATCGATTCAAAGTAATGATAAAGTAATACTGGGATTGGGGGAGGGTGAGTCAGACTAAGTAAAATCCAACTTAAATAAGATTTTTTACAAAAACTAGTACACAAAATGAAATAGTTTTCTTAAAATGGGTTTGCAAAAGACAGTTCTATCAACACAGTTTCTGCATCTTCCATGTGTTGGAATTACAGTAGTGAACCAGAAATACAAAGTTCCTGCTCTATGGGGAGCTAGACAATGTACATTTAAAAAGTTCAATATCAGGTACAAACAGCCAACAATGATTGCATCCTGCCATGTTTTTTACTAGGAGTTTTATAGGTATTAACTCATTTAAGCCTTGTTAGAGCTTTATAGGATAAGCACTGTTACTCTGATCTCCATTTTATAGGTGGGAAAATTGATATACAGAGAGGTTAATTGTCAAAGCTGGGGAGCCTATTCTTACCTCCTAATCTATACTATATCTTATTAGTGTTAAGGGCTATAAAGAACATGAATCAGGAAATAAATATGATAGAGAAGATGTGGCTAATTAGGATGGTTAAGAAGACAAAACATTTAAGAGAAACCTCAGTAGAGTGAGGAAACCAGTCTGAAGATATCAAGGGAAAGATTGTATTCTAGGCAGAGTAAACAGCAAGTGCCAAGGCCTTAAGATGGGAAAAGTATAGTGGGTTTGAATAATACCAAGATGGTTGGTTTCTGAATGGATAAGTAAGGGGAAAAGTGACAGAAGACAGAGTTGGAAAGATAGCCAGGGCTAGATACTATAGGGCCTTGGCATCCACGATAAGGGCTTTGGCATTTGTCTGAAGAATTATGATAAACCATTGTAGGATTTTGAGCAAGGGCAATAATGGGATCTAATTTACATTAAGAAACAATGAACTATTCTGGATGTTCAGCGTGTGGCAGGAGTTCAAGATGACAAGAATAGAAATGGGGGGGCACCTGAGTGGCTCAGTTGGTTAAGCGACTGCCTTTGGCTCAGGTCATGATCCCGGGGTCCTGGGATTGAGTCCCACATTGGGGTCCCCCTGCTCTGCGGGGAGCCTGCTTCTCCCTCTGCCTGCCACTCCCCCTGCTTGTGCTCTCTCTCTCTCTGTCAAATAAATAAATAAAAATCTTAAAAAAAAAAAAAAAAAAGAATAGAAATGGGGATGTGGTATAGAATGGAAACTACTACAATAGTCCAGGCAAGAGATAATCTGGAACTAGATCAGAGTGATAAGGATGTAAGTGCTCGAGTTTGGAAGCTTTGGATGTGGTGTGCAAGAGAAAGAGAGGAATATAGATGATATCAAGTCTTTTTCAGCCTGAGCAACTGGGTATGACGTGGTGGTGGTGCCATTTGCTGAAATAAGGAAGAGTAGAGATGAGCAGGTCTATCAGTAGTGGCTGGCGGTAATTAAGAGTACCATTTTGGACATGCATGTGGAGATACTGAGTAAGAAATTACATACTCAAACCTGAAGATTAGGGGAAAAGTGGGGGTGGGAGAAACTAGTTTTAGAATCCCAGCCACAGATACGGAGAAAATGGTACAAAATAGATTTATTCTAGGATTTCAACATTTAAATCTCAAGAAGAGGAGGAGCCAGTGAAGCAGACTGACAGAGGGTCCAGTGGAGCAGTAGGAAAACAGAGAAAGTGAGTTTCCTGATGCCAAGACATGAAAATGTTTTAAGTAGGATGGCATAATCAGTGGTTCAGTAAGGAGACCAATTAATTGATCACTAGATTTGGCAACACAGAAGTGGTTTTGACAAGTGTGGTTTTTCCATGGAATGATGGGGACTCAAGCCTGTTTAGAAAGTCAGAATTTGGGGCATCTGGGTGGCTCAGTCTGTTAAGTGTCTGCTTTTGGCTCAGGTCATGATCCCAGGGTCCTGGGCTCCCTGCTTAGCGAGGAGCATGCTTCTCCCTCTCCCTCTGCCCCTCCCCCCTGCTTGTGTTCTCTCTCTCTCAAATAAATAAATAAAATCTTTAAAAAAAAAAGTCAGAATTTGCTGAGTAAGGCTGACATGACAATCAACTACCAACTCTCAAGGACTTGTCAAACAGTAATGTTTTGTTGTTCATGTTACCTGTTGATAGCTTTGGGTCAGCTAAAGTTCTACTCCTTATAACTTCTCATTTTCAAACCCAGGCTGAAAGGATAGCTCCAATCTTAGGCTTACAGTTATTGTAGCTTAGGCGAAGAGCAAGATTGCTGGTGGCAACTTGACATGCCTCTTAAAACTTCTACTCAAACATAGCTCATATCATGTCTATTATGATTCTATTGGGTAAGCCAGCCACATGGCCAAGCCTGCTGATGGTTGTGGGAGGTATACTCCACCTACAGGAGGCACTGCAGGTCACATGGCAACCACAATCCTTACAGAAAGGTGGAGCCAATAGTTGGGAATAATAGCAGTCTTCTACAAAAAGAGTTCAAGAGAAATTGGAAGGTAAATTAGTGAAGATAAGAATTACAAAAATACATGTAATCAGGAATTTTATTATAAAGGGAGTAAGTAAACAGGGTAGTAGCCATGAGAACTGCTGCTTCTTCTTTAAGATGTGTGTTATTTCAGCATGTTTGTGTGTGATATACTATTCTCAGAGAGACAAAAGTGAAGAAGGAGAGTGATAGAATAACTACAGGGATAAAATCTTGTAGGTGGAAGGAAACAGCGTCCTCTGGACAGTGGAAAGGTTGACCTCTAGGAAGAATTTTTCCTCTGGCAGAAGAAAATGCAGAGCTCATTGGCACAGAGACTGGGAACTGTGGCTGCAGGAAGAGAAGGAATTTCTCTGATTGCTTCTGTGTTCTTGGTGAAATAGACCAACATCCAAGAGTGAAGAAATAAGAAGGGGTATTGGAGATTTGAGAATTGAAAAGCTGTGAAATAATTACCATGTGGATGAAATGAATAGAAAAATGAAGTAGGAACATTGTTCTACTTGGGGTCTGTGGTCATGGATTTAAGATGAGAACAGTCAAGGTGTTTGCATGTTTTTCATCATTTCCATTCAGCTGGATGCAGTTATGAGGTAGATGGAGAGTTGGGTTTAACCAAAGGTTAGAGGCATCCAGGATGGCTTCCATGATGGAGAGCAAAAGGAACTGATGGCTTATCCAATGGATTGATTTTAATAAAGGAAGATGGAGTGAAAACATGAAAAGTAGGATAAATAGTAAGCATAGGTTTTATGATCTGGAAATTCTGGAGGGTCAAATATTGTTGAAGTAGGTGTACTAGAGAGAGTAAACTGGAATATTGGTGATGATGGTCAGTTGAATGTTTGATATCAAGATACTAGAGATGATGCAGTTGGTAATGACAGTCTGGGCTATGGGCATGGAAGTTGTGGGCTGAGATGGGCTGAGAGGATTTCTGAACTGATTATTGGCAGTGATGTCAGGCACTGAGAAACTAGGGTGTTAAATGGATCAAGTATGTGAATGTAGAAGTCACCAGGAGGGAAAATATAGAAAGGATGGAGGCAAAAGAGGTTATAAATAAATGCAACATAGAGATGGTGAGTATTCTCAGATGGCAAAAGCTTCTGAATCCTAAAGATCTGATGTGATCCTAAAGATCTTGCCTTTTCTTCTTTTGAGCTGTTTTGGGGAAAGATGTGTCCTTGATGGCTAATTGGAGGTGTTTTTACACTGACTGCTTGGTACCTTGGCATATGGGGGATGCAGGAAATGCTCCAGGGTCTTACATGGGAATGGAATGTGTCCTTACCCTTGCTTCCATCCTGCCTCCTGGCTGCCAAAGCATGGGAGACTCTGATAGATGCAGGATGCTGTGAGAACACATGATGCCTTCTCACAGCAAGTCAACAGGAGAAGAGTCCAACACAAGCCCCAGATGTGAGGAAATGCAGTGACAGGAGTGGTAAACCATTCCACAACAGTGGCAGGGAGAGGGGGCCCAGTGTATGGGTGGTAGGTGGAAGGAGAACACAAGTAAAGGAGGGACATTGTCTTGTCACCCCGGGACATGTTCTGTAACAGTTTCCCATCCATCATGTGGGGTTTCTCAGAGGGCTTCCCTTCCCACCTCCATGACCCTCACCTCCACCCCCAGCTTGGTAAGACCATCTTGATTTCATGGTGAAGATGTTTAGAGTCTGTATACTCACACATCTTATTGTGGGGCATCTGTAGAGAGTTGGACTAGGGACGCTTTTTGATGGCATTGCTTTTAGTTCATTTTATCATAGAGCTCTGAGACAGAATTGATATCCCATAATTGGACATTTGGCTCAGCAAAATGACAACTGTTTAAATAACAGGTTCTCCAAAATATAGTCTTTTTCTAAAGCTTATTGTAATGTTTAGTTTTCCGAGCTTTGTTTTTTAAAGATGTTACTTTTTGAGGTTGTTTTTTTTTTTTTCCTTTTCGCTTAGACCATCAGAAGGTGGCAGCTGACCTGCCTGCTCCACTTC
>NC_135714.1:154779123-154802422 GCF_964656455.1 Halichoerus grypus | reverse complement strand
AAATACTAAAACTTCCTTAAAAGTCAAATTTTATGGGCTCCTCTGGGAATTCCCCTTTGACTTAAGAAGATAAATGTGTTCCTCTCATAATGGCAAATTTCTGTAAACCACCTTACTGAAATATTGTTGGAAAGTATTTAGTACACTATCTCAAGACATTTTTTAAAATTGAGATTTGTAGAAGAAAAATCTGTAGGATTAAAGGTGTTTTTCAACCTAGAATTTTTTAATACAAAATAATTCTTAAAGTTTTAGATCTTATTGAGAATTTATTTTTACAGAAAAGGAGTTTTTTAAATCACTTGAAATTATTCTAAAAAGTTGTTTTTGAATAACTTCTTATTCTAATTTGGATCTGAAATAGAATGAATACAATTTTTTGAATTTCCAAGGCCATTCCACATTTGGTTTCACATTTAGTGAATTTAGTCATAACATTCCCAAACGCAGTAGGATACAGTTTCTATGGTTACCAGACCCTTTGTAGAGTGACAAAGATTGGAATTCTGATTCTCATGAGTCAAATTTTGGCCTTTGACTCTGTCCTCTTTTCATACCCCTTGCTAAGCTTGGGCTGTTGCTGTGCTTGAAGGCTTGTCAGCTATCAGGTTCCTATGGTAACAGGAATGGAAATTTGAAAGAAGAAAGAGAATGGGAGTACAAAGGCTTGGTTGATTTGAATTTGAACAAAGAATGGAAGTTTCCGTGTAGTGCACCTTTGTTGTAGAAACCAGAAATTTAATTTTAGAAAGTTACTTTTCAGTTTGTAAACTTCCTATACCCTGGTCTTGATTTAGTGAACAAAAAGTATTACTATTTAAGGAGGTACGCAGCAGGAATCTTTAAAAATTTAATCAAATTGTTTTTCTGTTTGATAGAGCTTTAATAGTATTATCTGATATATTCTCAACTTTACAGTATTCAGGCTCCCTCTTTTAATTTTGATTTTGCTGAGGTTAAAAATTGTGAGTTCAAACCAAGGCAATTTGCTCATTTGAAAAATACTGATATTTCTGTTTTTATATAACTGCTTTATTGAGGTATAATTAGTGTAAAACAAAGTTGACCCATTTAAAATGTTCACTGTTTTGACACATGTATGTACCGTGAAACCATCAACACAATCAAAATAGAGAACATTTCCATTACCTCAAAAGCTTTCTTATATGCCTTTGTAGTCTACCCCCCTCTTCGTTCCCTGCTCCAAGCAACCAGTGATCTGTTTTCTGTCACTGTGGATTAGTTTTCATTTTCTAGAGTTTTATATAAATGTAATGATACAGTATCTATTTTTTTTATCTCTCGTTTCCTTCACCCAGCATAATAGTCATCAACGCTTTGTTTTGCTTTTTAATGACATCATTCCAGTTGACTTTCACTTGTTGAGAACAGGACATTCAAATTCAGCAGGGTTCCTTAGGCCCACCATATAGGACTGCTATAGCTCTGTTAACTTGCAACTCTTCCCTAATCCCCTTTTAAGCTTTTACTGGGTCCTGTATGGTAACTATTTTATATATTGTTATTTATATGTTATTAGGACCATTTTACAGAGGAGAAAACTGAGGTTTAGAGAGGTTATGTGGAAAAAATTGGTTAAGTTCAAGGGCTCTAGATAGGAATGCCAGGGTCTTGACTCTTGGGTCTGTCTTTGTAGCTCTGTGATCTTGGGCAAGTTACTTAATTTTAATGTCTCATTTTCTTCATATGTATTATAAAATGTGATTAATAATTATCAGAAGGATTAAATGAGATAATGTGTATAAGGCACTTAACTGCCTATCCCTTTAGTGCCAGTAAATCCTGCCAGCTGAGATACACAGCACAGGGTACTTATAGCTAATAAGTGGCAGGAGCATAAACTTGTAGCTTTAGGCTCATTGCAGGCAGCACAAAATAATCACTCAAATCAATTTTATAATTCATCTATAATTCACAGATGGAGGTTTTACTAACATAGTAACATAACAATATCTGATTGGTTGATATTTTATGTGTTGCTAAGTACCAAGCAAGTTTTGAGACTTAAGACATACATATGCGTCTGTGTATGATGTATGTACATACATCATCAACATGTGAATATAATGTTTTTAACTTTTAATTTTTAAAAAAATATTTTATTTATTTATTTGACAGAGAAAGAGACAGCGAGAGAGGGAACACAAGCAGGGGGAGTGGGAGAGGGAGAAGCAGGCTCCTGCTGAGCAGGGCTCCATCCCAGGACCCTGGGATCATGACTTGAGCCGAAAGCAGATGCTTAACGACTGAGCCACCAGACGCCCCTTAACTTTTAATTTTAAAATAATTATAAACTCATGGGAAATTGCAAAAAGAGTAGAGAGACATTCTGTGTACTCTTCCTAGTCCCCACCCCCTCCCAACCCCAGTCCTAGTACCTTATATAACTGTCATACAGGATAAAAACTAGGAAGTTAACCTTGGTACTATCTATAGACCTTATCATATTTCACCAGTTTTTACATGTACTCATTTTTGTGTGTGTATATGCATGTGTCTGTATGTGTAGTCTTCACAATTTTTTTTTAAGTAAGCTCTATGCCCAACGTGGGGCTTCAACTCACAACCCCTAGATCAAGAGTCGCATGCTCCACGGGCTGAGCCAACCATGCGCTCCTAGTCTTTGCGATTTTATCACATATATAGATGTATGTAGCCACTGCTACAATTAACTGTTTTATCACCACTAAGGAACTCCCTTATGCTTCCTTTCTCCCTCCTCCCTTTTCCCAATCCTGAGCAACCATTACTTTGTTCTCTGATCTGTAATTTTATCATTTTAAGAGTGTTATATAAATGGAATCATGCAGTGTGTAATCTTTTGAGATTTTTTCATTGAGCATAATAACCATACAAGTTCTATGTGTCAATAGTTATTGTTTTTAATTTCTGAATATTTTGTTAAACAGATATGCCACAATTTGTTTAATCAACCACCCACTGGAGAACATTTGAGTTGTTTCAACTCTTTGCTATTACAAATAAAGCTGTTATGACCATTGGTGTACAGGTTTTTGTGCAGACATAAATTTTTATTTGGGGGGGATAAATGCCCAGGGGTGTGACTGCTGGATCATATGAGAAGCATATGTTTGGAATTTTAGAAACTGCTAAACTATTTTCCATAGTGGTTGTACCATTTTACATTCTCACCAGCAACGTATGAGAGATTTACTTTCCCTACATTCTCACTACCATTTGGTATTGTTAAAATTTTTTATTTCAGTTTTTCTAATATGTATATAGTGATACTTTGTGTGGTTTTAATTTACATTTCCCTCATGGCTATTGATAATGAATGTCTTTTCATGTACTCATTTGCCATTCATAAATCCTTTTTGGTAAAATGTCTGTTTATGTCTTTTGTTCATATTGCAGTTGAATTGTTTCTTACTTTTGAGTTTTGAGACTTCTATATATAGTCTAGATACAAATCCGTTGTTGGATAATATAGTTTACAAATAGTTTATCCTAGTCTGTAGTATGTCTTCACATCATTTTAACAAGGTCTTTAAGAGAACAGAAGTTTTAAATTTTAATTAACTCCAGTTTACCATTTTTTTTTCTTTTATGGATTGTCCTTTTGGTGTAAGAACTCTTCACCTAACTCTTGGTCTGGAAGATTTTTTCTGTGTTTGTTTGAAGTTTTGTAGTTTTTATATTTTACATTTAAATCCATGCATCACTTTTGAGTTAATCTGTATAAGGTATGGTTCATTTTCTTGTCTATAAATATCCACTACCTTCAGCACCATTTGTTGAAAAAACTATCCTTTCACCATTGAATTGCTTTTGCTCCTTTCTCAAAAATTAATTGTCCATCCTTATGTTGGGTTCTCTATTCTTTTTTAAATTTTTTTAAAGATTTTATTTATTTATTTGACAGAGAGAGAGAGAGCCCAAGCAGGGGGAGAGGATAGGGAGAAGCAGCTCCCCGCTGAGCAGGAAGCCCAATGTGGGGCTCAATCCCAGGACCCTGGGATCATGAACCCAGATGAAGGCAGATGCTTAATCAAATGAGCCACCCAGGCGCCCCTTCTCTATTATGTTCTATTGATCTTTTGTATCTGTCTCTCCACTGATAACCACACTGTTTTGATCACTGTTAGCTATATAGTAAGTCTTAAAATTGGATAGCATGATTCTTCCCAATTTTTTTTCAAAATCTGTTCTTTTGTTTTTTTCATATAATTTAGAATAAACTCATCTTTATCTACTAAAAGTCATGCTGCGTTTTGGTAGAAATTTCATTAAATCTGGAAATTATTTGGGGGAGAATTGGCACTTTAATGTTGAATCTTCAACCCATGAACAGTGTTGTTACTTGTTGAACTGAGTCCTCCTAAAATGTGTATGTTGAAGTTCTAACCCCCAGGACCTCAAAATGTGACCTTATTTGGAAATACGATCATTACAAATGTAATTAGTTAAGATGAGGTCATACTGGAGTAGGCCCTAATTCAATATGGCTGATGTCCTTAGAAAAGGGAAATTTGGACACAGACAGACACACATAGAGGGAAGATGAAATGAAGAGACACAGGGAGAATGCAGTGAAGATCAGATTTATGCTGTCACAATCCAAGGAACTACCAGAAACTAGGAGAGAGACTAGGAGCAGATCCTTCTCTTGTACCTTCAGAGGGAACATGGTTCTGCCAACATCTTAATCTCAGACTTCTAGCTTCCAGAAATGTAAGACAGTGAATTTCTGTTGGTTAAGCCGCTCAGTTTACGGTACTTTGTTACAGCAGCCCTAGCAAACTAATACAGTGTGTATCTGTTCATTTATTTATATTCCTTAATTTATTTTGTCATCACTTATAGTTTTCTGTATATGAGTCCTATACATGTTTTGTTGAGATTACACCCAGGTGTTTCTTTTTTCTTTCTTTCTTTCTTTTTGTGGTTATAAGTGTATTGTTTTAGTTTTCATGTGCTCTTTATAAATAGAATACAGTTTTATATAGAAGTAGAGTTAGGCCAGGGCACCTGGATGGCTCGGTTATTTGAGCATCTGACTTTGACTCAGACTGTGATCTCTGGGTCCTGAGATGGAGCCCTGCGTGGGGCTCTGTGCTCAGTGGGGAGCCTACTTCTCTCTCTCCCTCTGCCCCGCCCCCTGCTTGTGCTCTCTCTATCTCTTTCTCAAATAAATAAATAAAATCTTAAAAAAAAGGAAAAGAAAAGAAATAGCGTTGGGGTGCCTGTGTGGCTCAGTGAGTTAAACATCCGACTCTTGATTTTGGCTCGTCATGATCTCTGGGTCATGGGATTGAGCTCCTTGACTGACTCTGCACTCAGCAGGGAGTCTGCTTGGGATTCTTTCCCTCTGCCCCTCCCCCTAGCTCATGTGTGCTCTCTCTCCCTCTTTCTTTCAAAATGGACAAATAAATCTTAAAAAAAAAAATAGAGTTGGGGTTTTTTTTGTATGTTTTTCTTATATCCTGCAGTCTTGCAGAACTCACTAATTCAAGGAGGTGTTCTTTGTAGATGCCTTGGGATTTTCTTTTTTTTTTTTTTTTAAGATTTTATTTATTTATTTGACAGAGAGAGACAGAGTGAGAGAGGGAACACAAGCAGGGGGAGGGGAGAGGGAGAAGCAGGCTTCCCGCAGAGCAGGGAGCCCGATGCGGGGCTCGATCCCAGGACACTGGGATCATGACCTGAGCCGAAGGCAGACGCTTAATGACTGAGCCACCCAGGCGCCCCGCCTTGGGATTTTCTATGTAGACAGTAATGTTAACTACAAATAGGAACAGTTTTATTTCTTTTTCCAATCTCTATACCTTTTCTTGCTTTATTGTGTGTTGGCAGGATTTCTAGTACCATGTTGAATAAGAGTGGTAAGAGCAGACATCCTTCCCTTATTTCCAATCTTAGGGGTAAACATCCATGTTTTGCCATTAATTATGATAGCTGTAGGGTGTTTGTAGATGCTCTTTATCAAGTTGAGGAAGTTACCCTCTATTTCTAATTCTTTGAAAAGTTAAAATCATAAGTGCTTTCTCTGCATCATTTGATATGTTAATGTGATTTTTCTGTTAGCCTGTTAATATGGATTACATTAATTCACTTTTGAATATTGAACCAGCCTTGAATTTCTGGAGCAAACCCTATTAGGTTGTGATATATAATGCTTTTAATATATATTTGGATTTGCTTTGCTACTATTTTAAGGACTTTACATTTATGTTCATGAGGAATAGTCTGTAGTTTTCTTCTTTTGTATTATTTTTGTTTGGTTTTAATATTGAGCACCCCTTGCTTCAAAGAATTAGTTGGGATGTGTTCCTTTCTTTGCTATTTTCTTGAAGAGATTGTTTAGAATTGGTGTTAATTATTCTTTAAATGTTGTTAGATTTTATCTATGAAACCATCTGACCTGGACATTTCTTTTTCTAGAGGTTTTTAACCACAAATTCAAATTCTTTAGTAGTTACAGGACTATTAGATTATCAGATAGTTTCCTCTTGGGTGAGTTTTGGTAGTCTGCCTTTGAGGAATTGGTCTACTTCATCTAAGGTGTCTAGTTTATGTGCATAGAGTTGTTTGTAATATTCCCTTATTGTCTTTTTAATGCCTACAGAGCCTCAATGACATCTTCTCTTTTATTCTTGATATTGGTAATTTGTGTTTTTCCTTTTTCTTTAAAAGTCTTGTCAGAAACTTATCAATTTTATTGGTAGTTTCAAAGAGCCAGCTCTTATTTGAGATTGAATCTGTAGATCATGTTAGGGAGTATCACCAATAACATTGCCATTTAATCCATGAATATGGATGTCTATTTATTAGGTCTTCTTCAGTTTCTTTCAGTAATACTTTATCATTTTCTGTCTTGCACCACACTGGTTAACTTTATTCCTAGGTATAGGATGCTATGCTTTCTTTTTGATGCTCTTAAAAATGGAATTTTTTCTTAGTTTCCTTTTCTATTGGTGATATTTTAAAATTTCATTTAATATATTCCTGGAATGTAGAAATACAGATGAATTTTGTCTTAATTAATTTTGTATCCAGTGTTCTTGGTAAATTCATTTATTCTAATGGTTTATAGATTATCTTGGATTTTCTTTGTAACAGATTTTATTAGTCTGGTTCTATTAGAAGACAGAAGCACTCAATGATTTAAACAAGGAAAGAATTAATAAGCTAGTATAGAAGAGTATTTATAAGATAGAGAGCTCAACAGGGTTCTCTAGGGCAGAGGGGGACAGTCTTGGAAGGGAAAACCAGACACCAAGGCTCAGACCTTAATTATAGGTGATGTAGTCGCAGCTCAATGGATGGCAGAGAAATTCACTGGGTTGGCTGGGCCAGAGCTGGTCCATACTTGCTGGGCAAGGAGGAAGCAAGTCTTCAGGACATGGGCAAGTGTTAGCTGGTGATGGAGCAAAAAGGAGGGAGTCAGGGCAGTGCTGCAGGTAGAAGGCCTCAAGCATCCAATGTCCACATTGGAAGGGCTGCAGGAAGGGGGTCACCAAGCTATGCTGTGATTGTGAGGCTACTAAGAGGCCTTTCTGGGCACATGGTGGGACAGAGCATCATAGATACTACATTTGCACTGCTGCCTGACTGTGCAGCAACCACAACCAACAAGGAAGCCCTTTTGCCCTGCAGTCTTCCTCCAACACTCTTTGTTGAGAAAGTTTAAACTCATGCTTACTGTAAAGGAGAAATGGTGAATGAATCCCATCGATTATCATAGAGCAGGTATTGAGGGGTGAATTTGGAACAGAGAGATAAAAGTTTGGTAACTGGAACACAAGTCATCTATGAATAATGATAGTTTCTTTCTTTCTGATCCATGTACCTTTAATTTTTGTATCTCTTTCCTTCTAATTCTTTTACCTTTTATTTCTTTTTCTTTTCTTACTGCCCTGGTGAGGACTTTCAGTACAGTGTTAAATAAGATGTTGATGACAGGTACTTTTGCCTCATCCTTGATTTTGGGAAGCTTTCAGTAATTTTCCACCAAGTATGAGGTTTGCTGTGGTTTGATGTATGTACTTTCCAGAAGATTTGAGGAAATTTCTTCTTACTCTGCAAAGAGTTTTCATAATAAATCGGGGTTGAATTTCATCTAATACTTTTACTACATCTATATTATTAGTGGATCATGTGATTTTTCCCCCCTTTTCTGTTAATGCCATTAATTACATTAACTGGTTTTTCAGATGTTAATCAGTGTTCTATCCTTAGGGAAAAAAGTTCATTTGGTGTGGTGTATTACTCCTTTTTTACATATTCTGGATTAATTTACTGATATAAGTTTTATATCTATGATCATGAGGAATAATTTTTCTTCTTAGATAGTTCCTGTTGGGTTTTGTTATAAAAATTAGGATGATTTCATTAGACGAATTGGGAAAGGTTCCTTTTTCCCTTTTTTTAGGAAGAGTTTGTGTGAGATTACTGCGACTTCTTGATTTGATGTTTGACAGATTTTTCTATTGAAGCCATCTTAGCCTAGAGTTTTCTTTGGGGGGAATCATTTCTAATAATGGATTAAATTTCTTTGTCGATAGAAGATAAACTTTTATGAGTTTTGGTAAATTGTGATTTTTTTCCCCAAGGCATTTGTTCATTTCATCATGTCAAATTTATTTATTTATTTATTTATTTTTTAAGATTTTATTTATTTGACAGAAAGAGACACAGCGAGAGAGGGAACACAAGCAGGGGGAGGGGGAGAAGGAGAAGCAGGCTTCCCACGGAGCGGGGAGCCCGATGCGGGGCTCGATCCCAGAACCCTGGGATCATGACCTGAGCCGAAGGCAGATGCTTAACAACTGAGCCACCCAGGCACCCCTCAAATTTATTATTTATAGTATCTACATTATTTTTCTAGTGATGTTCTCTCCTTCATTCCTGATATTGATAATTCAATTTGTTTCTTTTCTTGTTATTGCCTTCCTTATACATCCCTAAGTTTGGCCATTCTTTTTCTAGCTTCTTAAGATGGAGCTTAAGTCATTGATTATTTTCAGGCTTTCTTATTTTCTTTTCTTTTTTTTTTAAGATTTTATTTATTTATTTGACAGAGAGAGACACAGCGAGAGAGGGAACACCAGCAGGGGGAGTGGGAGAGGGAGAAGCAGGCTTCCCACTGAGCAGGGAGCCCGATGCGGGGCTTGATCCCAGGACCCTGAGATCATGACCTGAGCCCAAGGCAGAAGCTTAACGACTGAGCCACCCAGGCACCCCAGGCTTTCTTATTTTCTGATATGTGTATATCAGATTGTAAATTTTCTCTGAGTACAGCTTTTGCTGATATTTGTCTTTATTTACATTTATACATAGATTATATAATCTATATAATTATATATATAACTTACATTTCTCTTACGATTCCCTTTGTTAATTATGGGTTATTTAGGAGTTTGTTGTCTAATTTCCAAATTTTCAAGCAGTTGGGTTTGGGCTTTTTCTGTAATTGATTTATACCTTACTTACATTTTAGTCATAGAACTTTCTGTGACTGATTTAAATTCTCTCAAGTTTGTTGTGGCATGCTTTAGGATCTAGAATATGGCCAATTTTGATAAAGATTCCATGTGTCTGTTAAATAGGATCCAGTCATTGTTAGAGATCATGATTATAAATGTTATTTAGATCAAATTTGTAATTGGCTTGTTTAGATTTTCTGTATTCTTACAGAATTTTTGTCTTGCTCTTCTGTCGCTTACTGAGAGAAGTGTATCAATCTCTCACTCGGAGTGTGGCTTTGTACATTTTCCCTTTTAGTTTTGTCTATTTTTAATTAAAATAATTTGAAGCTATGTTAAGTGGTCTATATATGTTTAGATCTACCTTTTAGTATTGGTGAATTGATTCTTTTGTCTTATGAAATGCCCTTTATCTCTGGGAACACTTCTTGTCATAAAATCTACTCTTTCTTTTGGTTAGTTCTTGCATTACCGTTTACCTTTCTTTTACTTTTAACCTGTTTCTTTATATTGAAAAATGTGTCTTTGTAAACAGCATAGTGTTTTTGTTTTTGTTTTTACGTAGTCCAAACTCTTAGTCTTTTTTAAAGTTGTTTTTCTTTTTTTTAAGATTTTACTTATTTATTTGACAGAGAGAGAACAAGCCGGGGGAGCGGCAGGGAGAGGGAGAAGCAGGCTCCCCAAAAGAGCAGGGAACCCGACATGGGGCTCGATCCCAGGACCCTGGGATCATGACCCAAGCCGAAGGCAGACACTTAACCAACTGAGCCACCCAGGCACCCCTTACTTAGAGTTTTTAATCCATGTATATCTAATGTAATTACTGTTGTACTTGGGCTAATATTTACTATCTTACTATTTGATTTCAATGTGTCCAAACTGTTTTGCATTTCTTTTTCTCTCCGATCTTGTCTCCTTTTGTGTTCTACTGTTTCCCTCTGTTTTACCTCATTGTGCATTCTTTTATTGTTTACCCTAGAAATTATGATATGTACCTATGACTTATAATACTCTTAATAAAATCATTATTTTAACCACTACCCCATTAGTGTTCCCTCTGGCCTCCCATCTTTTCCATTTTATTATTATGCATATTAATATACCTGTGTTTTGGGGGCATCTGGATGGCTCAGTTGGTTAAGTGTCTGCCTTCAGCTCAGGTCATGAACTCAGAGTCCTGGGATTGAGCCCCACATCGGGCTCCTTGCTCAGCAAGGAGCCTACTTCTCCCTCTCCCTCTGCCTGCTGCTGCCCCTGCTTGTGCTCTCTCTCTCTTACTATCTCTCTCTCCCTGTCAAATAAATAAATAAAATCTTAAAATATATATATATGTGTTTTGTATGTATTTTAAGACATTATTATTTTTTATTGGTACAGGGGGTATTCGTTTATATTTTCCCACATATTCACCCCTTTTGTTGCTTTTAAGTACTTTTGAGTTTTCATCTTTGATCATCTTCCTTCTGCCTGAAGAACACTTGAGTGCAGCTTTGCTGGTGACTGATTTTTTTGTCTGTCTGAAAATGTCTTTATTTTGCCTTCATTTATGAAGGATGTTTTTGCTGGCTATAGACTTATAAGTTTGCAGTTATTTTTCCTTAGCTCTTTAAGTAAGTCATTCTATTGTTTTATAGTTTTCCAAAGTCAGCTCTGAGTGTTAACTGTTGCTCTGTTAAAGGTAAATTATCTCCCTGCCCCCCCATTGGCTGCTTTTCAGATATTTTTCTTTAGTTTTCAACAATTTAACATTTGCCTAGATGTGATTTTCTTATATTTATCCTTTTTGGGGTTTGCAGAAGATTTTGAATCTGTAGATTGTTATCTTCAATTAGTTTTAGAAAATTCTCAGTCATCATATTTTTATATAGTGCCTCTGCCCATTCTCTTTCTCCCCACCTTTTAAGACTCCAGTTATGTATATCTTAGGCTTTCCCACGTTTCACATGTCTCTTATGTTTTTTTAATGTATTTTTCAGTATTTCTCGGTCTGTGTGCTTCTGTTTGGATATTTCCTATTGCTTTGTTTTTTGTTTTGCCAATTCTGTCTTCTGATAAATCTAATGAGTTCTTAATTCCAATTGTATATTTCAGTTACAAAATTTCCACTTGATTCCGAAATTCTTCATTGTTATTTTCTTGAACATATTTGACATAGTTATATACAGTCTTGTATTTTAAGCTCAATAGCTGGATCACCAAAACGTTGTAATTTTTTTTCTTGGTTTTAATCATATGGTCCTGTCTCCTCTCTCTCTCTCTCTCTTTTTAAAAGATTTTATTTATTTATTTGACACACAGAGAAAGAGAGAGAGATTGAGGGGAGAGAGAGAGAGGGCACATGAGCCAGGTGGGAAGGGGCAGAAGGAGAAGGAGAAACAGACTCCCCGCTGAGCAGAAGGCCTCATGGGGGGCCGGATCCCAGGACCCTGAGATCATGACCTGAGCCAAAGGCTGACCCAACTAAGCCACCCAGACACCCCATATGGTCCTGTCTCTTGAAATACCTAGTAATTTTTTTTTTTAGTGTTAGACATTACGAAATGTTGGTGAGGTTCCAGATGATGTTCTATTACTCCAGAGAAAGTTCACCCTTTCTTCTAATTAGCAGATAAATGGTGGATCACCTTAATTCCATCAGGGCCTGAGCTGAGTTGAGGCAGGGTTACACTTTTGGTAGGTCTCTGCCTCCTTCTGATTTGCCACTGCAACTAGAGTGTAGCTATTCAGAGGCTTCCAGCTGAGAGTCTGGTATGTTCAGTTCCCCTGGTAGGACTTGAACTGTAATCCATGTTTCCTCAGTATGATAAAACTACCAAAATCTCCACTCTGCTTTTCAGAGGCTTTCTGCTTAGCTTCTTAGCTCCTTCCTCATGCAGCTTCAGAATTTTCAGATTTCTTGAAGGGAAAATTGGCTCTGTGTCAGACTCAATCCTTGGCACTTCCCCTTCTCACCTACGTCTTATTCCTTTCATTTTGAATTTTGTCTGTGGCCTTGTAAGACCACCAAAGCTGTGCTGGTTTCTAGCACCAGCCTAGTCAAAGCTTGATTCTCAGCCTCTTGCCTTATGCCCAGATTCAATGAATGCCTCCTTGGAAAAGCAGCTGCACTTATCAGGCCCCTTTCCATGTTTCCTACTCTCTATATTCTTGGTCTCTCTAGTTGTTTTGCTTCAACAGTTCTTCAGTAGCTTTAAATAGATGTTTTAAAACTGTTTTTCTATATTTTAAAATTGTTCTTGATGGAAACATTGGTTTAACACAAGCTACTCCTTCATCCTTGGGAGTGATGGTCACATATAGTTTATTGTTATATGTTGGGTACCATGTCCATTATACAGTTAACTCAGTTTCTTTAAGTGACTCTTGGTTTTCTGACTGCATCTTGTATAGGAGGCCTTTGGAAAATATTATATATCAATGTAAAAATTGATTGATTCTTACTCAATAGAAAGGCTTAGTGGTGAGAATATCTGTTACCAGATCAAAATCAGCAATGATTCTGAAACTATTATATAAATAAGTGAAAAAATATTTAATAGTAAAAAACTCAGATGCATACTTATTGGGATATTTGATCTATTCCTGTGGTTATAATGATTATTTAAGCATGGTTTTATGTCTGGGGCCACTATTTTCTCCTTTTGTTTCCTTAGTATCAGTTTACAGTGTTAGTTCTGTTTATGTCATGTGATATCAGTTTAAAAAAATTTTTTTTAATGTAACAAGAACAGGAAGATATGAGACAAATGTGAGAGATCCTTCCCTCTCCCTCACTCTCAAAATAACTACTGCTATGTATAACTACTTCTCTTCCTCCACTCCCACTCCCTTTCCTCTTTTAGCATTTTGTCTGCTCTCTCCTGTTGATACTTGTTAGTTGAAGAAAATGTAGAAATTGAAATACATAAAAGGAAGAGAATTAAAATCTCTTATAATCCTGTCACCAAGCAATAATCACTTTGAGCATTTGGCACATATCTTTTATGGATTTTCTTTCCTATGTAAAATGGATCATACTGTGATTCTCAGTCCTGCCTCTTCATTAATATCGCCTCTAACTAATAAAATACACATATAGTTTCTGAAATACACCTCAGTCTCAATCAATTCAGAATCTTTAGGGATATAGAAGAGGATTTTGTTTCAAAAACCAAAAACTTTCCTTCAGAAATTTTAATAGCCTTCAGAAATTTTTAAAATGGAAAAAAAAAGAATATTGTAATATTCTATTTTGGAAGCTTTAACTTGTATACAATTCTTTCTCTAATTATTCAATTTTAACTTTTTCCTAGCCATTCCACCCAATGGTGAATCTGGATTGTTCTCGGGATTTTCGGCCATTTCTTTGTGCACTCTATGCTCCTATTTGTATGGAATATGGACGTGTCACACTTCCCTGTCGTAGGCTGTGTCAGCGGGCTTACAGTGAGTGTTCGGAGCTCATGGAGATGTTTGGTGTTCCTTGGCCTGAAGATATGGAATGCAGTAGGTGCGAAAATCATAGATTTTCATGGATCATTACTTAATGCTACAGTATGTTTAAAATTACTTGTTCTCTAATTCATCAGTTTTTCAAAACTTTTTTTGAAGTATGTATTAATCTTAATTTTGAACAGCAGTTTCATGGCCTCAGAATTGTTCATTTCCTTAGGAACTTGAAATCACTAAATGAAAAGATAGAAAAGGAAAAAACATTTCAATGAAGAAATTTTTAAAAGAATTAAGAAAAACAATCAAGACATAAAGTTGATTTTTCTTCCGTCAAAAAATTTATTTTCTGGTTATACAAGTAATGCTATTAGTAATGCAATTAGAAAATATAGAGAAGAAAATAATCATTCATTACCTCAGCATTAAATGTCTTTAATGATGACTTAGTGGAAATTAAATATCTGTATGATTTAGACGTGTTAATGACTAAAGTAGTTCTGTCAACTCTTTTTTTGTCATGAATTAACAAACCAGAATTAGGAAATGTCAGATACTTTTCAGATCACTTCCAAAATATAGATTATAAGCATTTCCTAAAGATTTGAGGATGTTTACTAGACAGTCTTATAGATTTATATGAGAGAATGTTTATTGTTAGTAATAATGTATAGAGTAATACTATATTTCTAATATAATAATGTACCTTTTTGTATTGTGAAATGTTTCAGAAATAAGGAATGATAAGATAAATGCATATGTACTATTGTTGTCTAACTTTATCCAGTCTTAACATTTTGTGATACTTGGATTAGTCACTTTTTTTTTTTTTTAAGAAATAATACAGGTAGAGCTGAAAGTTCCTTCCTTGGTACCCATCTTGATTTCATTCCCTTCTTTCCTCCCCAGAGATGAGGTAATAATTATGTTGACTATGTTGTTAATCATTTCTATATTTGTTTTTATACTCTTACTACATATATACAGATCTATAAACAACATTAAAATTTAAAAATATATGTATATTTATATCTGTAGGTTTGGTTCATTCCTTTTAATTGCTACGTAATGGACTACTATATTAATATTCCATAGTTACTTAACCATTTCCTATTGATGGTCATTTAAGTTATTTCTGGGTGTTTGCTGTTATCAGTAATGCTGCAATGAACATTTTTTCTCCTTCATATTAAAATTAATTTTGTCATCTAAAAATAGCCCTTGGAGGTGGGTAAAAAGCAGGTGTTGTTACTCTCATTTGGCATTTGGAAAAACTTCAGAAATAAAACATATCAGTTTCTTATAGTCAGTTCACTGACATTTTGCTTTCTCGTATTTGTCTACTCTATTTCCCACCTGTTTAACATGTTTCCTTATCTAGTCCCATGTAACCATTCATCCACTTTATCCCCAAACATGTGGAAGTGTTTACAGCCCCTCTTTTAGAAGTCTGTTAATTTCTTGGTGTTTATAATAACAGTTATGAATTACTTGGGCAGGAACTCTATTTTATGTTTCTTGTAGCTAACTCCCATTATTTAGTGGTCTTTTTATATTAATAGTTTATATACAAGTATAGAAATCTCATTATCATATTCATTATTTTGATGGGATTAAATCTGTTTTATGTCCTCACTGTTGCCTGGCATTGACTAACTATGAAACCTTAAATTCTGGCAAACCGGTCTTTTATAACAACCTTTCATTCTTCCACATCTCTCCTATTCTTGTTCCTATTGCTCTTGAACTACCTGGACACTCCAAGACTTTGGGGTTTTTTTTCCCCTCTCCTAATATCCCTCTTCCTAATCTCATTTATTTCCTTACTTAAGCTTTGTGGTCTATCACTTGAAATGACACTCTTGCTAGCAATTTCAACTCATTCCTTCTACTGAACTTGTTCAGATTTCCAACTGGATTGATTCAACCCATTTCTTACAAATTAATTGTGCTATATATTTAAGATGTCAACCGTAGCAGTTCTGTTTGCTGTTTGTCTTTGGCAAATTTCCAGATTGGTCAACAGAATAATCTCTGTTTATTCCTCTCAGCACCTCTGTCAAATCTGTATCACTCACTTCAAACCCATATTTCACCTTTATTCTGTATTTCATACTAATTCTCCTCAACCTCAGCTTGCCCTCTTTTCATGAAAATCATTTAAGCCATCATATGTGAACTATTCTGGTCTGCTATTTCTCAGACCAATTATTCTTAATTTCTTTTTTTGGATCCTCTTCCTCTTACTACCCCTTGAGTATTGGTGCTTTCCAGAGTTCTGTTCCTATTCTTTTTGATTCTTTGTGCTTTCCCAGGATGATCTCATCTCACTCATTTTAACTCTTACTCATTTGCTGCTGACTCCTACACCTAAATCTATAGCTTTGACATCTTCTTGCTGAGTTCCAAATCTGCATATCTAGCAGCCATTGGAAATCCTAGCCTGCATTTGTCTCAAATACCTCAATTTCAACATGTCTAACATTGATTTTCCTTTGCTCATTTTTTAATTCTCTGTAAGTCACCTTCTGTTCCTCCTTCATTGACCTTAGCTCCCACATCCAATCAGTTACAAACTGTATTGCTTTTATCTAACTAATTTCATATCTGTCTCATTCCCACAACCTTAACTAGCTTTATTTCTTTTTAAGATGTTTTATTTTTTTTAAGTAATTTCTACACCCAACATGGGGCTCGAACTTAGAACCTGGAGATCAAGAGTCACATGTTCTACCAACTCAGCCAGCCAGGTGCCCCTGCCTTATCTGGTTTTAATTCTGATATTATTTGAATCAACTAATATCTCTGCTCCCATTTTGACACTGCTCCTAGTCATCTTTCTAATTACCTGGGTTAGGTCTATATGAATATGTTTATTCAACAATCATTAACTCAACAAATATTAATTGGATGTGTCCTGTGTGTTAGGCATTAGTCTAGATGCTAAAGATAAGTAATGAACAAAATATAGTGTTGGTTCTTATGGAACTAAAATTCTAGTAGTGGTGGGAGAGAGAACAAATAAATAGATAATGCCAGATGGTAATGAATGCTAATAAGAAAAAGAATAGGGTTGGGTGGAAGCAGAAGGACTCTTTTCTATGGTGATATTGGGGAAGGCCTTTTTGATAAAGAGGCATTAGAGTAGGGACCCTAACGAAATGAGAAACAAATGATCCAGATATCTAAGGAAGAATAACCTAGGCATAGGAAACAGCAGTTAGTGCAACTGCTTTGAAATGGAAGCATGCTTGGATTAGTCAAAGAACAAGGGAACCAGAGAATCTGGAGCCAAGTAAGTTAGGGAGAATGGAAGGATATCAGATCAGAAAAATACTGGCCGTAGGGTCTTTGTAGCTCTGATACGGAATTTGGATTTGACTCTTAGTGAGGTGGGAAAGCATTAGAGGACTTAGAGTAGGAGAGACATGATCATGAGCACAGGAGTGGCATGTCTGTAAAGGATCACTGACTGCTGTGTGGAAATGGAGATCAATTGGGAGACACTCCAGAAGTTCAGGGAAGAGGTATTAATATTAGGCTCAAACTGCACAGAGGCAGTGGAGGAAATGAGAAGATATGTCATAAGGTACAATGATAGAAATTGCTGGTAGATTGTGAGGTATGTATTAGAGGGAAAGGATTTCAAGGATGACCCCAAGGTTTTTGGCCTGAGCAACTAGAAGAATGGAATTACCACTTATGGAAATGGGGAAACTTAAGGAGTAGAAATCAAGAGTTTGGTTTTTGGAAAGGTTATAGAGTGAAGTATATATATATTGAGTGGCAATTGGGTATACAAACACAGCCATAAAAGCATAAAGTATAACTTTACATGGTTTTAAATTTTGTATCACTGTTCTCTCTGTCTTCTGCAACATGCTTATCTCTCCGACCTGATCTCCTGTCACAAGTCATGCCCACTTCATGCTCCAGCAATATTAAACTACCCTGTTCAAATCTCTTTGCCATTGCTTGCATTTCTTGCTAGAATACTGATTGGCATACCACCGGAACTGTCAAATACTGACTCAAAATCCTGTATTTGAGGGTCTTATTTTATGAAGTCTTTCATAATCTCATCCTTTGGAAGAATTAATCCTTTGTATTATTTTTATACTTTATATAGAGTTTGTTCATATATCCCACTGCTGAATTTTGTATTTACAAGTTTGTATCTCCTTTTAGACTGCAGGATAGAAAGCCTGGTTTTTTGTCTTTTTATGTTTAATGCCTGACATACTGCAGGATATAAACAAATGCTTAAATGCAATAAGTTTCTCTCATTTAGATTTATAATTCCAAGTCCAGTGAAGAAAATGGATTATATTAGAAAATAAAAGATTAATCAGCTACAGCATAAGGTTATGCATGTTTTTGTCAAACTTAATATCAACGATGGTTTCTTGGAAACTATTTGATGCATATAAACTGTTAGACATCTAGCTAGTGGGAGTCTGAAGGCTTAGGAACTGATACAGGCAAGACAATTGAAGATGCAAGAAGTTCATGAGAATGGTATCCTTACTCATGTCTGCACCACAAACCCGTTTTATTTGTCCTGCAGCTGTGATACTTTCTCAAGTCTGCAGATCTTGTCCCTTTGGAGACTTGCTAAAATGCAAATTTCTGGGCCCTCACACAGGTATACTGTAATATGATTTGTGGTGGTGGGAAGCAGGAATTTTCTTATTTATTTATTTTAAAGATTTTATTATTTATTAGAGCAAGAGAGAGAGCACAAGCAAGAGGACAGAGGGAGAGGGAGAAGCAGGTTCCCTGCTGAGCGGGGAGCCCGACACGGGGCTCGATCCCAGGACCCCGGGATCATGACCTGAGCTGAAGGTAGATGCTTAACTGACTGAGCCACCTAGGCGCCCCAAGAATTTTTATTTTTATTTATTTTTTAAAAGATTTTATTTATTTATTTATTTGAGAGAGTGAGAGAGAGAGAGAGAGAGCACAAGTGAGGGGGAGCAGAGAAAGAGGGAGAAGCAGACTCCCCTCTGAGCAGGGAGCCCGACTTGGGGCTTGATCCCAGGAGTCCTGGATCATGACCTAAGCCGAAGGCAGGCACTTAACCAACTGAGCCACCCAGGTGCCCCTGAACTTTTATTTTAAAAACAATATTAAGTTTTTCTTATGTACACCAAAGTTTGAGAATAACTGAGTTAGAGAATGTAATGGATTGGAGAGAAATTAGGGGTGGTAAGAAAGAAGTAGTTCACATTAGAGACCTTAGAAGGACTGTAATTAATCAATATGCTAAGCAGGGAGCAAATATAAAATGGGAAGAAAAGACCTAAAAACTCAGCCACTTATAAGGATTTTTTATTGCTAATGTAATTCAAAACACCGTGGGCTATGCATTTGGGAAAGATTTTTTAACATTTCTGCTTAAGGAAGTTCCACTGAATCTAAGGTAACTAGTTAAAGATTGAGAAAAAGCTACTCTTTTGTTAGAGCTATGTATTCATTTCTTTTATAATAATCTATATATTTTAAAATCTTATTTTAAAGTGTGTGTCTTAAATACTCTCTATATACAGTGTTACTTGTTGATGGCTATTTTAGACTATTTTAATTAAAAGAATACTCTTTGGAGCACCTGGCTAGCTCAGTTAGAAGAGCATGCAACTCTTGTTCTCAGGGGTTGTGAGTTCAAGCCCCATGTTGGGAGTAGAAATTACTAAAAAAAAAAAATAAACTTAAAAAAAGTATTGTTTTTGAAGCCAAAACTAAATTAAGTATAAAACCATATCATTTTTTGATCAACAATGGACAGTCTAATTGTATGGCCCATAAACAAGAATCAACATTTACTTTATTCCTACTTAATGTAATTGTACTCCAAGGATATTAGAATGAATAAGGTCATGAGTGCTAAATTTGGAAATCCAAATTGTTAAGTATCAATAGACTTCCCAATAAGTGAAAATGGTTCTCATCTTGTATTTTTTTAGGTTCCCAGATTGTGATGAGCCATATCCTCGACTTGTGGATCTGAATTTAGCTGGTGATCCTACTGAAGGAGCTCCAGTGGCAGTGCAGAGGGACTATGGTTTTTGGTGTCCTCGAGAGTTGAAAATTGATCCTGATCTTGGTTATTCTTTTTTACACGTGCGTGATTGTTCACCTCCTTGTCCAAATATGTACTTTAGGAGAGAAGAACTTTCATTTGCTCGATACTTCATAGGATTGATTTCAATCATTTGCCTCTCTGCCACGTTGTTTACTTTTTTAACTTTTTTGATTGATGTCACAAGATTCCGTTATCCTGAAAGACCTATTATATTTTATGCTGTCTGCTACATGATGGTATCATTAATTTTCTTCATTGGGTTTTTGCTTGAGGACCGAGTAGCCTGCAATGCATCTAGCCCTGCACAGTATAAGGCTTCCACAGTGACACAAGGATCTCATAATAAAGCCTGTACCATGCTTTTTATGGTACTCTATTTTTTTACTATGGCTGGCAGTGTTTGGTGGGTAATTCTTACCATCACATGGTTCTTGGCAGCTGTGCCAAAATGGGGTAGTGAAGCTATTGAGAAGAAAGCATTGCTATTTCACGCCAGTGCATGGGGCATCCCTGGAACTCTAACTATCATCCTTTTAGCGATGAATAAAATTGAAGGTGACAATATCAGTGGCGTGTGTTTTGTTGGCCTCTACGATGTTGATGCATTGAGATATTTTGTTCTTGCTCCCCTCTGCCTGTATGTGGTAGTTGGAGTTTCTCTCCTCTTAGCTGGCATTATATCCCTAAACAGAGTTCGAATTGAAATTCCATTAGAAAAGGAGAACCAAGATAAGTTGGTGAAGTTTATGATCCGGATTGGTGTTTTCAGCATTCTTTATCTCGTACCACTCTTGGTTGTAATTGGATGCTACTTTTATGAACAAGCTTACCGTGGCATCTGGGAAACAACATGGATACAAGAACGCTGCAGAGAATATCACATTCCATGTCCATATCAGGTAAGGGAAACCTTGTTCTAAATTTCAGAATGTGTGATAGTGAAAAAGCATATTACTGTGAAGATCTAATCTTAGCTAGTTTTTAAAAAAAAACTGTTTATGAACCTGTACATTAAAATTTTAAAGATAATGAACAAATATATTGTAGAAAGAATGTAATGTACATGTTTCTATAATCCTCTTCCATTTAAAAGATGACTTTTACAAGTCTAAGCTATGGGCTTTTAAGCAATTTACTTCTGTTGTCACAGAACAGTTTGCTTGGGGATTGTTTAGAAGTCTACAGGTTTGAGGGTGAGAAGCTCTTTACCAATTGGTAAAAATGCATTGTCTTTTGTGAAAATTTTACTGATGGCCAGAAGAGGAATTGTTTTAACTGTTTTGCAAAAGTAATAGAATGCAATTGTATAAACTAGTTCATCTCTTAATTGGTCTTGGTTTTTCTTTTTTGCATACTGAATATTTTATGATTTACCTTTGAATTTAAACAGGTCAGATAATCATAGTGACAGAATCATAGAATTTTAGGTCTAGAAAGAACGTTAGAGGTAATTTATTCAATTTTCCTCATAATTTAGAGTTCTTAAACATCTCTCTCGTCGGGCTTAGAAATGTTAAGTGACTTGCTTATATCCAGACTGGGATTTAGTGTTAGGAGAGGAATGTAGCAAGGAAAGTAGTTCAGAATAGTTGATGCTAAGTATTTCTCTATCTTAAAACCTTCTCTAGAACCTGTGCCCCTAGCTATCATCCTCTCTTCCTTTTAAGATAAGTTTTCTCGAAAGAACAGTCTCCATTGCTGTCTCCTGTTCACGTTCCAGGTTAGCTGTTAAAAGGGCACCAGCCATCCTTTCATCTTTCCTGACTGTTAAGGTTTAATTACCTTTTTTAAAGTATTTATGTATTATAGATAATTCTTGTTTGTCTCTTTCTCCTGCTAGACAGTGAAGTCTTTGAAAGCAAGAACTTCTTTTTCATATTTTCATATTTTTTGAATACATATTCTATAGGTTAGTGGATGATAACATTGAGAATGTGGCTATGTAGATGGAGAAAAGACATTTTTAAGAAATGGTAGGGGTGCCTGAGTGGCTCAGTTGGTTGAGCGTCTGACTCTTGGTTTTGGCTCAGGTCATGAATTCAGGGTTGAGATTGAGCCCCCTGTGGGCTCTGTGCTCAGCGGGGTGTGTCCTTGAAATTCTCTCCCTCTCCCTCCTCTGCCCCTGCCCCACACCTCTCCCACACCCCTCACTCACTCTCACTCTCTCTCTCTCCCTAAAATAAATAAATAAATCTTAAAAAAAAAAAAAAAAAAAGAAATGGTAACAGTGGTACCACGGACAAGGAGTATGTGATTAGCACATAATCAATGCTGATAAATATTTTTTTTTAAGATTTTTTTTTTATTTATTCATCTGAGACACAGAGATACACAGAGAGAGAGAGAGAGAGAGAGAGCATGAGCAGGGAGAGAGGCAGAGGGAGAGGGAGAAGCAGGATCCCCGCTGAGCCAGGAACCCGATGTGGGGCTCGATCCCAGGACCCTGGGATCATGACCTGAGCCGAAGGCAGACAAGCTTAATCATCTGAGCCACCCAGGCACCCCAATGCTGATAAATATTTAATGACTGAGAATGCCAATTTATTATTGTATAAGTATTAGCTATGGGCTTTTAAAAAACAACTTATATTGAGAGACCAGAAAAAATGAATGATTGAAATTGAATTTCTTGACAGAATGACTTATTAAAAACTCTTAATATGAGTTTTCAGGCCTGAAGCTAAGTAATGGAATTTTGCCTCTAATGAGAGAGAAAGAGATGGTTGAATTACATCATATGCTTCTTTATATAAGTTATCTAAGATTCCAGATATATATTATCTGAGGACTACTGAAAAATAATGTTTGATTATAAAATAACAATCTAAAAAATACCAAACCTCAAATATATAAATTGATAGAGTAGTTGGGATGCCACTATTTTCAGGACATTCCTAGAATTCTTTCAGCATCTTTAGAACCAGTGTGAGCTGCACAGAAATATGTATGTGTGTATATGCTTTTTTTTTTTTTGTGGTCATGGGTTAAAAGTGTTTTTAATTTCCAACATACAGAAATAACATTGGAAATTAATTATTTATGATATACTGAAAAGAATAGAGAATGACATTATAACAGTAACATGGTAATTAAGCTTTAAACTCTGGAGCACAAATCCTGGCTTCATATCTTACTTTCACTATTTACTAACTTTATAATCTTAGGCCAGCTTCACTTCTCTGCTTTAATTCCTCATCTGTAAAATGAGTAATAGAATCTAATAGTATTAAAATAATAATAGATAGTATTAGAAATAAGCAGAATCTACTTCCTCGGGTTGTTCTTAGTATACATGCACGCGTTTAGAAGAGTGCCTACT